>NW_021680472.1:212441-227643 GCF_001412515.2 Diachasma alloeum | reverse complement strand
TTATTGAAATTTACGGTCACACGTGGAAAGTACATGATTAAGGAGACGAGACTAGACTCAAATGTTTACAGTGCATCTGATATTGCACAGCTGATATCTCCTTAATCTAGGAGAAACTCGACGTTGGGAATATTTTTATCGTTCACAGATGTGTGCAGCCGAAATATTCCCAACATCGAGGGGGTCACTTTCCCTCGTCACAGAAGATAATTTGGGTTTCAAAAGTCGCTTCTATCACTGAGATAATTGAATGACGATGTAAGAAAATGAATTAAAATGAATTTTCTGACGGATGTCACATTTATTTGATTTTGTCCAAGCTACCGCAACTAATTTCTCTGAATTATATAAAATGTTAGTTACGTTTCTTTCCCCATCATTATAAACAATAAAAAAAAATTTCCACAAAAATTAGCACTTTTCATAACTCCCTCAATTATGAAAATTTTTCAACTTTTTTTTCATAATTTTTGCCTAATAGCCATTTAAAAAAAATTGAGAAGGGAATCCCGAGCGTCGACTTTTTTGGCCTGTTGAGTTGGCATGGATCTGCTCTGGTATAACAAATTTATACATTTTCATGTTAAATGACCTTTCAAGTCAAGAGAATAGTGAAATAATGATATTTTTTTTCTAAAATAATTCCATCTCGGGATGTGTTAATTAAATCTGCCTAAAATTCGATAAAGAAAAAAAAATTATATTTTACTGAAAAAAATTATTATTCTTTCAAATAATTGATTTTTCAGTTTTATAATTATTACATTTTATTATTATTATTATCATTATCAGAGGGCAAATCTCTCCGAAGGAATCAAGGAAAAAGTGAGTTAGTTTTCTGTGAAGAGTCGCGAAGTCAAGAGCAACCCTCAGTCCTCTAAAATTTACGAATTCTCAGTCATAACTTTCCATATAGATCAGTCAGAGTATTGTCTCAATTTATTGAATAATTTGTTATCTTGTTTCCTCCAGAAAGTGCTGTGTAAAATAGGCAAAAAAAACATTATAAAATTTAATTCGTGTGTGTCAGTGTATAATGTTCATTGTTGACTGAAGTTTCGACTTCTCCAACTTACCATTCCCAACTCAAGTGATAAATTCAGAACATTCCAATAGACTCAATTTTAGCAAATCTCATTTTTTAATTAAAACAATTTTTTATTTCTGATTTGTGAATATCTCGAGTGATATTAAATTGTTAGCTCGAGTGTATCAACGCTAGGTTGCTACACGTATTTTAATCTCTCGATGTATAACCTAGCGAATTAAACGCTTACAGTAGTTAAGGGTATTATGGCGGGATCCATAGCTGGAAAACAAAGCAGAGAATTCAATGAAAATTGCTGAACAGATTATTCGATCCATTTGAAAGCCGTGTACAAAATGTCAAGACCCCTACTTAAACAATAATAATGGGAATAATTTTTGAAGTTGCTACTTATACACGCGGTTGAATGAGGCAACGGTAATTTTAGTGCTTTTCCTACGTTATTGATCTACCGATAACGTAGGCAATTCATAAAAATTACCGATGCCCCATTCAACTGCGTGTATAAGTAGCAACTTCAAAAATTATTCGCATTATTATTGTTTAAGTAGGGGTCTTGACATTTTGTACACGGCTTTCAAATGGATCGAATAATGTGTTCAGCAATTTTTAATTGAATTCTCTGCTTTTTTTTCAGCTATGGACCCCGCCATAATACCCTTAATATCCCGCGATTGGCGGAATCGCCCAAAGAGCGCAAGGAGCAGGGGAACTGTGTCATCGAAATACTCAGGAAACAGAATGTCGAATTATGCAATTGGAATGAACAAGAGGCATTTATGAGGCCTTTATAAACATTAGAATTTAATAGAGCCACTCCTCCCTCTCCTAGTCCTGCTATCTCATTTCAATGTGATACCCGTGGGACTCGATGCTGGTACATGAGATCTTCCTCGCTATAGGATTATTCCGGATATGAGCCGTGAATTATTGAGGAGCGTTACTTCAACGCAAGATAAGTGTTACTTGTTCATTCGTGAAAATTAGAGGATTAATGCACTAGTTTGCAGATGTAGAGTGAAAAATTGAACGCTGGGTAATTAAAATATTTTGATGGAGTGGGTGAGTACAGTATCGTTGCTTGTAACAAATGCCAGGCTCCTGAGCGACAGGCGATATATATCGAGTAAAAGGGTACGGAGAATCAAGAAAATAATGAGCTCGGGAGATTGGAGAGATTTGAGAGGAATTTCCCTATCCTGCATGAAAATTTGTTTGAAAAATGCAGATTGGTTTTCTTTTCCTGGAGATGGGAACGTGACTATTTTCGGTATGGAATTTTGTAGTATCTGCCCTCGCGCTGCCCGCACTGAGAAAAAAACTATTTTTGGCAAATATTCATTTACTTGCGAGGAATATTTATTTTTTCAATACCGTATTTCTCCGGTCAAAGTCACTCCCAGACAATTCTCATTAAGTTTCAATTATGACAATTATATTGCGCTAGAAGATGATCAAGTTGGTTATGACCTCAAGTGAACGCCCTCAATAATTGTCGACATTAAAAAATTAATCGAAATTCTTTCTCCTAGAAAATGAAAAATTTAGGAAAAATAAATTCTCATTGGGGGGCGTTCATCCAAGGTCATGTACAATATGACCATGTCATTCTCTAGAGCAACTTGATTGTCATAATCGAAACCTAATCAGGCTCGCCTGGGAATGACTTTATTGGACAAATACGATTGTGAAAAAATAAATGCTTCTCTCAAGTAAATGAATATGTAAGGTAAATGATTTTATCGACAGAAGTATCCGGAGTGGAAATCGCTTCAGGCCCACCTGAAGCATGATCAGAACTTGATCAGGTTCTTGTAAAGCTCGACTGATCCGGTGATTCCTGATGAGAATCTGACCAAGTTCTGATCCAGCAGATCGGATCCGAAAAACTACAGGCGACTTCAGATCAAGTTCTGATCAGGCAGACATCATCAGATGATGCCTGATGAGAACCTGACCAAGTTCTGATCCAGCAGATCGGATCCGAAAAACTACAGGCGACTTCAGATCAAGTTCTGATCAGGCAGACATCATCAGATGATGCCTGATGAGAACCTGACCAAGTTCTGATCCAGCAGATCGGATCCGAAAAACTACAGGCGACTTCAGATCAAGTTCTGATCAGGCAGACATCATCAGATGATGCCTGATGAGAACCTGACCAAGTTCTGATCCAGCAGATCGGATCCGAAAAACTACAGGCGACTTCAGATCAAGTTCTGATCAGGCAGACATCATCAGATGATGCCTGATGAGAACCTGACCAAGTTCTGATCCAGCAGATCGGATCCGAAAAACTACAGGCGACTTCAGATCAAGTTCTGATCAGGCAGACATCATCAGATGATGCCTGATGAGAACCTGACCAAGTTCTGATCCAGCAGATCGGATCCGAAAAACTACAGGCGGGTTCAGATCAAGTTCTGATCAGGTAGACATGATCTCACCCTGAGGTCGGCTGCCTGACCCCAATTTGATCAAATTCAGATTCGATGTCCTTGATCGGCATTTGAAAGGGGTCAATTGAAGAGAAAATGATCAGATTCAGATCCGCTCCACCTGACATTAATTTTAATAAGTTTTTCGGATAATTTAATTAACTATTATTATACTATTCAAATTAAGTTTTATCAACCATTATCAATAATTATTTTCAATCTTTAAAAAGGATCATTATACTATACTTAAAATAAATTAAATTAATTTAATTTAATGAATTTATTTTAATTAATCAATTTAATTAACAGCCAGCCCTTTTCAAATGTACAGAAGGGAGGGATGATGATGCCGTAAATACGTAGGGTGAATCGTCCAGTGTTCGAACGACTAAGTTCACAGTTATTTTTGACGTAGATTTAAAAATATAACCAAGTCGAAAATTCATTTAAAAATAATTATACCTCCCCTGTACATCTCCATAGATAATAGAAAAAGATATTATAGATATTAATTGATGATAAAAGTAATGATATGAATACAAAAAGCTGAAAATGTGTGAAAACCCAGTAATCGAAATGCGTATTCTGTAATGGGAATATGCTATTGGCGGCGTGTCATCGAAAACTGTTTTTTCCATGGGTAATAAGGTAACTTAGACATTTTCAATTATCACAATATCATTTGGAAATGTCATATTTTATTTTTCATGTATAATACGAGGCATCTCTACCTTCTACTAATTTATTTTATAGAAAAAGTACCAATTAGTTCGATTACTGGTCTGGTTCGAACACTGGTTGGTTCACCGTATTATAGGAGTATCAAACCTACACGCAAATGATCTTGAAAAAAAAATCACTAAATGTCTATTTATTTATTAGAGTTATTGTTATTGTCATTATTATTATTCATTAATGAAATAAATAAAAATTTAATTGAACATATTTATCTCTGAGAATACACACGAGATCAGGAATAATCGTAAATTCAATGAATACCACGATACAAATCATATAGGCAATGTACAGTTTACTCAATAGTAACAGCGCGATAGCGTAGTGGTTATAGGGCATAGGATTAGCAATCATAGGGTCCCCAGTTCGATCCCCAGCATCGGTAAAAAAACAATAAGCTTTTTCAGAGGTAATAACAGTAGAAATTCATTACAAGAGGCGGCCTACGGGGAAAGAATTGAATTATTTTTTGTTTTGAATTAATTATCATTGACAATTTCCTCAATTCTGATTTTGACCAATCAGAGTGCAGTATTCGGAGTCACGTGACGCGTTTCACACTGATAATTTCCCCGACTGCAGGGAAATTATCAGACTGATAATTTCCCTGTAGCCTGTCAATTGTTTTCTACGAATTTGATAGATATTCCTCACATTTTGGTGAGATGTATCCCGTAACCCCGAACACTGCACCCTGATCGGCCAAAATCAGAATTGAAGAAATTGTCCTCCGAATACCCCTCGACCTTCAAAATTCATCGGCTATTTCCCTCAAGTTTTCCTGTATATCAATGATCAGGATCAGCTTTGCAGATCAACTGATCCCTCTCGTTGCTATGCAACAAAACATTCGGGAAATATCCGATAATTTTGAAGATCTTGGAGTATTATAGCTGATAATTGTTATTGATACTGATAGACAAGTCATCCGGTTTTCCTACAGTTCACTTGATCAAGTTCGGATCCGTTCGTCCTGATCAAATCCGGATTGGTCGGAGGCGTAACGTATCTGATCAGGACCGGATCCGTCAACTTGATCAATACCTGATCAATGGTCAGGTCTAGCCTGATCCAAACTTGATCACGACCTGACCGAAATTTCCACTCGGGATCCATTACCAGAGTCGGATAAAGGCAATTTTGGGGGAAATAAAAAGACAAAAGGGGAATTCATAGGCCTATCTCAGTATTTATATAACACCTGACTGAAAGCTTAGAGGAATCGAGAATTCGACACCTCGCTCTCTTTCCTCCGAGCCGGCCCACGACTAACATCTCTCAATATTCTTCGATTGTGAGATTCCAAAGTTTACCAAGGTGCACAAAGTACACGTGCAAAATAAAAACAAAAAAAAACCTAAATGATATCATCAGACTGCAGCTCACATATAAGTACAAAATATCCCGAGTGAAAATTGCTTCAGGCCCACCTGAAGCATGATCAGAACTTGATCAGGTTTTTGTAAGGTTCGACAGATCCAGTGATTCCTGGTGAGAATCTGACCAAGCTCTGATCCAGCAGATCGGATCCGAAAAACTATAGGCGGGTTCAGATCAAGTTCTGATCAGGTAGGCATGATCTCACCCTGAGGTCGGCTGCCTGACCCCAATTTTATCAAATTCGGATTTGATGTCTTTGATCGGCATTTGAACGGGGTCAATTTAAGAGAAAATGATCAGATTCAGATCCGGTTCACCTGACATTAATTTTAATAAGTTTTTCATATAATTTAATCAACTATTATTATACTATTCACATTAAGTTTTATCAACCATTATCAATAATTATTTTCAATCTTTAAAAAGGATCATTATTCTATAATTAAAGTAAATTAAATTAAATTAAATTATTTTAATGAACTTGTGACGAATTTAATATCTTTAAAGAATACAAAAAAAATCCGAATATCCAAAGACTACCTATAGATAATTATGTCGCCCTAATTACCCATTAGGCGCCAGTCCGTTTGTTTTTTGAGGGTAAAAACGGACAAAACCTCGAAATTCTTGACTTGGATTAACCTTCGATAATTACCCGTACTCTGGTTTACGAGGGGGAGGGAGGACGATACTCCCTCTTCGAACTCCNTCTCGAAGTTCTTGACTTGGATTAACCTTCGATAATTACCCGTACTCTGGTTTACGAGGGGGAGGGAGGACGATACTCCCTCTTCGAACTCCTGAAATAATTGGGGAAACCCACAGATTCTCTCCAAAGAATGAAACGCANTAAATTATTTTAATGAACTTGTGACGAATTTAATATCTTTAAAGAATACAAAAAAAATCCGAATATCCAAAGACTACCTATAGATAATTATGTCGCCCTAATTACCCATTAGGCGCCAGTCCGTTTGTTTTTTGAGGGTAAAAACGGACAAAATCTCGAAGTTCTTGACTTGGATTAACCTTCGATAATTACCCGTACTCTGGTTTACGAGGGGGAGGGAGGACGATACTCCCTCTTCGAACTCCTGAAATAATTGGGGAAACCCACAGATTCTCCCCAAAGAATGAAACGCAGCACTCAAAATTATCTTCAGTAAAAATAATATATAATTCGTGTCAAAATTAATTACAGGAAAAAGAATAATAATTTTAGCGCAACGCTAACAAATCAAACTAAACTCGCGAAATGCGGAGGCGAGGCTCCCAGTAAATGTGAATATGTGCAAAATATATGAATACCAAAAATCGCGGAAATGCACAATTTACTCGCAATGGACTTCAAATAATATTTGACCTTGAGTAAACAACAAAATTATTTAAGTGAGGGGAAAATCCCCCACAAATGATTCAGGACCAAGAAAGAACGAGATTCTCAAGACAAATGAGGTACTTAGCTCGCTCAGCTTTCCTATCCTGGCTCGGAATGGCTTCGGGCCGTCCAGCAGGTATCTTGTCCTCAGGAACTCGGTTCCCGAATGCCAGATCTCTCAAAAAGATTCCAATAGTGTCGGAGGCGACGCTCCAGAAAATTCTCTAAATTCAATTCTGTTACTAGTACTTTGACTGCTACTGTTGACCAATATACACCTTGACTTGACTATCCTGAGTCTCGAGAGGAACTCACGAGCCTCGGTTTTCGCACGTAGGCCCGCAGCTCCCTAAAATCTAGCGAAAAATATAAAGAGTGGGGTTAATCCCCCCACGTGACACCTGCTGAATCCTGCGACCCTCTGTCCGTGAGCCCCGAGCCAGTTTACAATTTCTATTATTCATTTTCCTCGATGATCCGTCCTTGAGTCTTCCCTCGCTTGATGTCTGGTCGTCGCGCTCCAACCGACTGCAGGTTGTCTTTTGTCCCTCTAGACCTTGGCCACCTTCGGCCACTCGAGGAAGATCGGATGTTGATCGTCCTCAGCCTGGGTCCTCTTGGTGTGACCCCAAGAGATTGTTCTCAGGGTCCTCCTCTTCTTGGGTGCCAAATCTCCGATCAAAAATCCGTGTATCAGAAATCCATTTTTGTTGCGTTTTTTGCGCTGCCTCGATGGTTTAATTGAAGGGAAAGGAAGGAGGGGAGTGTGAGCTCCCCTGAGACTTAAATTTCGTATTCTAGCACAAATTTATATTTGCTCTAAATGTGACAATTGTCACAAACTTAATTTAATTAATCAATTTAATTAATAGCCAGCTTTTCTCAAATGTACAGAAGGAAGGGATGATGATGTCGTAAATCGGTATTAGAGAAATATCAAACTTACACGCAAATGATCTTGAGAAAAAAATCACCAAATTTCTATTTATTTATTAGAGTTATTGTTATTATCATTATTATTATTCATTAATGAAATAAATAAAAATTTAATTGAACACATTTCATCTCTGAGAATACACACGCACATTCGCGAGATCAGGAATAATCGTAAATTCAACGAATACCCCGATACAAATCATATAGGTAATGTACAGTTTACTCAATGGTAATAGCGTGATAGCGTAGTGGTTAGGGCATCAGGCAGGGCAGGGCAGGCGGGTCAGGGTTTTTGTGTGCACTATTACTATTGAGTAAACTGTACATTGCCTACATGATTTGTGTCGGGGTATTCGTTGAATTTACGATTATTCCTGATCTCGCGGATGTGCGTGTGTATTCTCAGAGATAAAATATGTTCAATTAAGATGGCGGATCAAGTACGTCCACTGTAAACATAAGAACCACCCGTGCAAACGTGTTGAAGGCTGAAAAAGCATTGAATAAAGGCTATGTAAGGAATTTAGAGTCATTCTGGGGACCAAAGATGGACTCGAAAACCTCAGGAACACCACAGACCCCCCTCGAACCACAGAGGGAAGATACAGAGGCGGAAAAAGAAACTGGTGAAGAAAACACACCGTACCTCACAGATAGGGAAGGGATGACAGAGGAGCAAGGGAGTGACAGAGCAGAGAACTCCCAAGACGAAACAACATTCAGTTTCAGGAGCGGAAGGCTACCGAGAACCCCACCAAATAAATCACCACTGAGCTCAAAACTGAACGGGCCAGGCACATCAGAGGATACCAACACCCCAACACCGAAAAAGCCTTCAAAGGAAAAAGAAAACGACAAAGAAGAGGATCTAATCTCACTCCTTTCAACCCCAAATACCCCACAGGCTGAAACACCACGAAAGACACCGCAGTCGGACGGCGATAAGGACGGAGGCCTTGAGGACGGGGGTGGGAGTACTAAGACGCGAGAGCTCGAAGTTTTAGCACAGAGGATAACTCAGGATGTGGCTCGAGAGGTAAATATGATTCTAGAATCTTGGGAGACTCGTATTACCAAAACACATACTGAAGAGTGGGGAGAGAAAATGGCTGACCTAGAAAAGATGTTGAAAGAGGAGAGGCATAAGAGAGGCGATACTAGGGATGGAAATGTCTGCAACAACTGTGAAAACATAAGAAGGGCACTGATCGAAGAAGAGGCAGAGGAAAAGGCACTGAGGAGACAACTTCGCAGCATGGAACGGGAAAATGGTAACCTTCGTAAGCAGTTGAACACCAAACAAGATATGATAGAAGACTTGATGACAGTAGTCGAGCATTGGGAAGGAAAATACAAAAAACTTTGAGAAATGGTCAGGCACAGCTCTGGAAACCGGGACATTACAAAGAAGCCACGGACTATAAATACTACTACACCCGAGGTGAGTGAAAGCGAGACTTTGTATAATACGCCAGTTAGAACAGAAAATAATAAGAAAGAGAGAGGGAGAGAGGCTGATCCAGAGACGTCCCGGCCAGCTCACCCGGCGACCCTAGCACATGACGCTTCGGCGACAGGAGGGTTGGGGGCCGGGGGGGCGGACGGGGACGGTCAGGATACAGAGAGACAGATACCACTCAACCTGCCACCTAAAAAACTGAGGGAGGAGGAGTGGGCGGAGGAAAAACTGGCAAGAAGAGAGAGGAAGAAGAAATCGATAATCCAAGGATTAACACTCATCGAAAAAAGGAAAAAAGAGGAACTAGAACAATGGCTAGAAACGACTCTCGAGCTCAAGGAAAAGCCTAGAGTAATGAAACTAGACAGAATCAATCAAATGGCATGGAAAGTAGAACTAGAGGAGTGGAAGTCAAAGGAAGAAATCATGAAGAAGAAGCAGAAACTGGGGAATCTCGGCTGGGGGGTTTGGATCACGGACGACTTCACCGACAGACAAAAGGAGGTCCAGGCTTGGATTGAACGAGAAGCAGACAACTGGAGACTACTGGAGACTACTCAAGTGCCAAACAAAGACAGGATACCATAAACTCCTGGTGGAGGACACTTGGCTTGTATGGGATGAGATAGAAGGAACACTAAGGCAAGGAAGAGAAGAGGAGGTGACAAGAGCTGAATCTGAAGAGCAACATCCGACCCACCATCCCTTTCGAGGAAGAGGAAGAGGACGACTGCGAAACCAATGAATTGGTGATACTGCACTGGAACACAAGAGACTTGAAAAATATAAGAAAGAATGAGAGGCTATGGCAAGACGCATCTATAGTATCTTTCCAGGAAACTTTTCTAGAAGAGAAAGAGATGAAGAAGGCTATGGACAACTTGAACAAAAATTTCGAATGGCGTGGTAAAATAGCTACCAGAACTCACACCAAAGGTAGAGCTGTTGGAGGGCACATCTTGGGGATAAAGAAGAATTTAGGAGGAACCTGGCAACTGACAGAATGGGAGCACGGGCTACAACTCCGGATTGAGAACAGGATTATAATGGAAGACAAATACATAATCATTACGGGATACAACAACCACCACCAGAATCTGAAGAAGTTTTTGAGAAAGATAGACGAAGAGCTAGATGAGATGGAAGGCATGGCAGCAAAGTTAATAATAGCTGGAGACCTCAACGCTAGAATTGGGCTGGAACAAGGAGTCGCTGTTTGCGGACTAGACGAGCCTGAACGAACGTACCACACTAGGAAATCAGAAGATGAGAAACTACGGGATCCCGACGGACCACAACTACTCAGATGGTGCGAATCAAGAGCACTGCTTATAATGAATGGTAGATCAGAAGGAGATGAAGAAGGCAAGGTGACGGCGATAGCGGAAGGAGAAGGACTTAGAAGCGTGCTGGACTACGTCATAGTCAAGACAGAGGAGCAAGGCTTGGACCCAGAATGGTTCAAAGGCATGAGAGTGGCATCCCAGGAAGGCTCGGACCACCTGCCAATCTTTTACAGAGTAAAATTGGGGATCATAGAACGAACGGAAAAAAAACGGAAAGAGCACAATAATAAGAAAAGACTCAAATGGAAAGCAAAAAAGGCAGAAGAATTTCATAAGGAATGGGAAACCTTGTGGCCGAAAAAAACAACCCTGACGGAGCACACAGCAGAAGAGAAATGGGCACATATCGTTGAAACAATCGAGGAAGCGGCAAGGAAAGTTGGAATGACAACAGGAGGGACATCACCTGGACACCGAGAAGCAACATGGGATATGAATGGTGAGTACAGGAGAATGCGGAGGAAATTATTCAAATACCTACACAAATTCAGAAAAGATCGGAACTGGCAAAACAAACAAGACTATATAACCTGCAAAAAAGAATTATCAATCCTAAGAGATAAATTAATTAGAGCTTGGCTAAAAGAAAAGCAGATGGAAGTAGAAGCGAGCAAAAACCTCACAGAATGGTGGAAAGCAATGAATTGGTATAGAAAGAAAAGAAGAGCAATTCTCTCTAGTAAGATCATGAAGGAAGATTGGCTGCAACACTTTAGAGTACTATTAGAAGGAGAAGTCGGAGCAGGTAGACATGTAAANGAGGTGACAAGAGCTGAATCTGAAGAGCAACATCCGACCCACCATCCCTTTCGAGGAAGAGGAAGAGGACGACTGCGAAACCAATGAATTGGTGATACTGCACTGGAACACAAGAGACTTGAAAAATATAAGAAAGAATGAGAGGCTATGGCAAGACGCATCTATAGTATCTTTCCAGGAAACTTTTCTAGAAGAGAAAGAGATGAAGAAGGCTATGGACAACTTGAACAAAAATTTCGAATGGCGTGGTAAAATAGCTACCAGAACTCACACCAAAGGTAGAGCTGTTGGAGGGCACATCTTGGGGATAAAGAAGAATTTAGGAGGAACCTGGCAACTGACAGAATGGGAGCACGGGCTACAACTCCGGATTGAGAACAGGATTATAATGGAAGACAAATACATAATCATTACGGGATACAACAACCACCACCAGAATCTGAAGAAGTTTTTGAGAAAGATAGACGAAGAGCTAGATGAGATGGAAGGCATGGCAGCAAAGTTAATAATAGCTGGAGACCTCAACGCTAGAATTGGGCTGGAACAAGGAGTCGCTGTTTGCGGACTAGACGAGCCTGAACGAACGTACCACACTAGGAAATCAGAAGATGAGAAACTACGGGATCCCGACGGACCACAACTACTCAGATGGTGCGAATCAAGAGCACTGCTTATAATGAATGGTAGATCAGAAGGAGATGAAGAAGGCAAGGTGACGGCGATAGCGGAAGGAGAAGGACTTAGAAGCGTGCTGGACTACGTCATAGTCAAGACAGAGGAGCAAGGCTTGGACCCAGAATGGTTCAAAGGCATGAGAGTGGCATCCCAGGAAGGCTCGGACCACCTGCCAATCTTTTACAGAGTAAAATTGGGGATCATAGAACGAACGGAAAAAAAACGGAAAGAGCACAATAATAAGAAAAGACTCAAATGGAAAGCAAAAAAGGCAGAAGAATTTCATAAGGAATGGGAAACCTTGTGGCCGAAAAAAACAACCCTGACGGAGCACACAGCAGAAGAGAAATGGGCACATATCGTTGAAACAATCGAGGAAGCGGCAAGGAAAGTTGGAATGACAACAGGAGGGACATCACCTGGACACCGAGAAGCAACATGGGATATGAATGGTGAGTACAGGAGAATGCGGAGGAAATTATTCAAATACCTACACAAATTCAGAAAAGATCGGAACTGGCAAAACAAACAAGACTATATAACCTGCAAAAAAGAATTATCAATCCTAAGAGATAAATTAATTAGAGCTTGGCTAAAAGAAAAGCAGATGGAAGTAGAAGCGAGCAAAAACCTCACAGAATGGTGGAAAGCAATGAATTGGTATAGAAAGAAAAGAAGAGCAATTCTCTCTAGTAAGATCATGAAGGAAGATTGGCTGCAACACTTTAGAGTACTATTAGAAGGAGAAGTCGGAGCAGGTAGACATGTAAACGAACAAGATATAGACCCATCAAATGAATCACGAGATTTGGAGCAAGAGGTAGGGGATAAGGCAGACAGGAGGGAGACAGAGAACCCAAATAACCCAAATATGGGAGAAGAAGAAGAAAATACAGAAGGAGAAGAAGGAAGAAGGCTAAATGGACCATTAACCCAGAGTGAAATAGTAGCAGTGCTGAAGAACCTGAAGAAGGGGAAGGCAGCAGGCGAGGATGGAATAGCGGCAGAATTTTTGATAGGCATGCCCAAAGAGGGAAGACTGGAGCTGATTCAAATAATTAAAGACATCTGGCAAGAAAGAAGATTGATAGACCGCTGGAAGATGGCGACAATATTTCCAATCTACAAAATGAAGGGAGACGAGAACCTAGCAAGTAACTACCGAGGAATCTCCTTGCTAGACATGGGCTATAAAATCTTAGCTGTAATTATGGCGAGAAGACTAAGTATCTGGCTAGAACAAGAAGAAAAACTAACGGAGGCATAGGCAGGCTTTAGACGAGCAAGAGGAACAATGGATCAGGTGTTCGTACTGAACACACTAGTGGGAAACAAGCTAAAGCAGAAAAGGGGCAAACTTTACGTAGCATTCATCGACTTCAAAGCTGCTTTTGATAAGGTGAATATGGAGAGGCTTTGGAAGAAGATGGCATTAATGGGGATAAATGGAAGATTCCTGGAAATGACAAAGGAAATTTATAACGGCACACAAAACAAAGTACTAATCGGAAAGGATAAGACAGAGGCTTTCTTAACAACCAAGGGAGTAAGACAGGGCTGCCCACTCAGCCCCATCCTTTTCAACATATATTTGAATGATTTGGAACCGGAATTACGAAGAAGAGGAGACGGAGGTACAGGATTAGGACCCGGCTCGAATACGAAGATCTTTGCACTTTTTTATGCAGATGATGCGGCCCTGATCGGGGAAAGTGGAGAAGAACTGCAAAAGATGCTGAACAGCCTTGAAAAATAGTCAGACTCAAATTTCATGGAGGTAAGCGTAGAAAACACAAAAATTATGGTTTTCAGAAATGGTGGCAAGAGGAAAGGAGAAAATTGCCTGTATAAAAATACAGAAATTGAAGTCGTCAAAGAGTTTAAATATCTTGGATTTTGGTTCACTTCAGGGAACCGATATAACAAACACACAGAAAAAGCGGCTGGGAAAACAGCAACTAATTAATAAAGTATGGGGAGAAACAAGAAGGGCAGGAGTAACGAACCTGAAGAGACGGATCTACTTCATGGACTCAACGGTGAAGGCGGCGGCTATGTACGGAGTAGAGATATGGGGCTGGGAAAGAAGAGAAAGAATTGAAAGAGTACAGAGTAAGTATGTGAAATCCTGTATGGGCCTGGCAAAAAACACACCAGGATATATTTGGCGATTGGAAGCAAATAAAAGAAGTATCGAGATAGAAGCGAGGAGAAGGGCTGGGTCGTTCCTGATGAAGGTATGCCTCATGGGAGAGAATAGATGGACGAGAAAATGCTTAAAGGAAGAAATAAGAAATATAAGAAACGGCAACCCGACTAGATGGGGAAAAAGTTTGAAAGGAGCACTAGATCGAGTTGGAGATGGTGAACTACTAGAAATGCTGAGTGAGGGAAGAAAACTGGGGAAAGTCGAGCAAAAGCTCAGAGAGCTGGAGAAAACAGCAACGGATCAAGAGATACAGACTGGGAGAAGGCAGATAGATCGAACTACTGCAGCTATTTCTCGAACATCAAAACTGGAACAGAAATAAAGAAGTACTGGCACAGGAAAGGCTTGGCAGAAAGAGACTTGGGCTAGATGGAGATGTGGCAATGCAGTGAGAGAGGGTAAAGGCAACTATATGGATACCAAATGTCGGGCATGCAATGACTCTGTAGAATCTATAGAGCACGCAATAAGCTGCGAGCTGGTGATGAGAAGACTGAAAGCAACAGATAGAGACTGGTGGACAGGCTGGAGAGGAAAGGCAAATCAAAGAAGCTGGAAGAAGAAGTTAATAATTGCCCTAGCGGGAGAAGTAAGTGTACCGTTGTGTGTAAGACTAGCTAAAATAGAAAGAGTGCTGAGAGACTACAGCGAAAAGAAATTTTAAGGAACTAGAATTTGCGAAAGTGCTCAAATTGTGATACTATGATATTACCATCTTTTATTACACCCTAAAGACATTATTGATAAAACAATTCATTGGAGTGTTATGGAGATATTTGTTGACTGGCTTGTGTAGATGTAAAACTGTAACAGTAGCATCAAAGAAATAAATTCTATAT
>NW_021680472.1:203935-212223 GCF_001412515.2 Diachasma alloeum | reverse complement strand
TATATATATATATATATATATATATATATATATATATATATGTTCAATTAAATGTTTATTTATTTCATTAATGAATAATAATAATAATGATAATAACAATAATTCTAATAAATAAATAGACATTTGATGATTTTTTTTCTCAAGATCATTTGTGTGTAAGTTTCATACTCCTCTAATACGTATTTATGGCATCATCATCCTTCCCTTCTGTACATTTGAGAAGGGCCGGCTGTTACAAATTGATTTATTAAATTAAATTCATTTAATTTAACTTATTTTAATTATAGTATAATGATCCTTTTTAAAGATTGATAATAATTATTGATAATGGTTGATAAAACTTGATTTGAATAGTATAATAATAGTCAATTAAATTATCCGAAAAACTTATTAAAATTAATGTCAGGTGGACCGGATCTGAATCTGATCATTTTCTCTTCAATTGACCCCGTTCAAATGCCGATCAAAGACATCAAATCGGAATTTGATCAAATTGGGGTCAGGCAGCCGACTTCAGGGTGAGATCGCGCCTACCTCATCAGAACTTGATCTGAATCATCCTGCAGTTTTTCGAATCCGATCTACTGGATCAGAACTGGGTCAGGTTCTCATCAGGCATCATCTAATCATGTCTACCTGATCAGAACTTGATCTGAACTCGCCTGTGATTTTTCGGATCCGATCTGCTGGATCAGTACTTGGTCAGGTTCTCATCAGGCATCATCTGATCATGTCTACCTGATCAGAACTTGATCTGAACTCGCCTGTGATTTTTCGGATCCGATCTGCTGGATCAGTACTTGGTCAGGTTCTCATCAGGCATCATCTGATCATGTCTACCTGATCAGAACTTGATCTGAACTCGCCTGTGATTTTTCGGATCCGATCTGCTGGATCAAAACTTGGTCAGGTTCTCATCAGGAATCACCGGATCAGTCGAACCTTACAAAAACCTGATCATGTTTTGATCGTGCTTCAGGTGGGCCTAAAGCAATTTCCACTCGGGTTACAGTACGCGACGCCTTCAATCTCCAATCATGGATGCCTAAATTCTTATCCCTGCGTTAGGATTTTATGATGGGAACGGATTGTAAAACAGCCAACAGACGTGTTAGAGAATTTCCACTGGTGTTGGAGTTTTTGAAGACTCTTGTATCGTAATTTTCGTATTTCGACCTACGAAACGTTCAGTTCAGTGTAATGTAATTTCAAAGCACAGTCACGTAAATTCATCAAACTCGTTGAATATGACAGGGAGAATTCGGAATAATTTTATATCAATGGTCATAAAATTCATTTTTTATTCATGAAATTCATAGCAAATCTTGAACAAAAAAATATAATATAATCGTAAGCGCGATCGATACTTCTAACATTGAAATTACATCATCATTAAAGTAAATGCTTATGATAAGTATTATAAAGTTCTTTATATATGCGAATTGAATACATGACGAAATGAGTTTTTCAATAACACTGAAGGCATCGATCTCTCCTTAATGCTATTCCACTGCTCTGATAAATAATTAGTCAGCATCTAAACGTATTTTCTCTCGAGTTAAAGATTTATTTTTGGTTCCATATGTATACCCTCTCGGGTTTTTACATTTTGTTCCCTTCCCTATCTGCGTTTCCATGGGCCGACTTACTTCACCCGCAACTGCACCCCATTCGGGATTGGACTGCCAGGGAAACCATGGAACAACCTCAGTCGTGCAGCCGGCCGATAATGCAGGGATTGCACTGTGTCCTTTGGTCATACTGACTCAACATTCATGCCTAGCGACTGTAGTCCCACGCGGTTAGATATGCCTAAGTGGACACCCATCCAAGTACTGGGCAGACTGAACGCTACTTAGCTTGGATGACCGCCGGAGCCACACACTCTCAGCGTGACCACTACATACAGCCTCTCGAGTTAAAGATTAAAATTAAATAATATGGAATGAAACGATCATTACTCTCTATAAAATTGCACATAGATAATTTCGTATATCATAATATTATTTAAATTAAACCAAAATTGGCATTCCCATTTACAAAAGTTGTTCATCAATGGTGGTGATGCAATTTCCATCATTCAAACTCCTTCAATATAAAGAATATTTTTGCTAATTCGAGATTTAATTTTGAAATGGTATTCAGTATCATTTGAATGGCTTAATCTACTTGTTGCACTTCATTATTTTAGACATGAATCGGTAGTAATCGAATCGATTATTTAGAAATATCCCAAATTATTGTTGAATATGCGATAGGGCATCCCAATACACTCCACTTCTCTTCAATGTTAGAGGTAAGAAAAACGATTCCATCACAATTCCGGGAACGTCTTTGAAATATGAACAGCACTAGCCGTAACTCCTGAGCAGTCTCTTGAGCAGGCTTATAGCAACAATCTAGTCTGATGGCTCAACATAATCCTACTGATCGTCGATCAGTTTTTTGACTTCGGGATCGAATGAAGTTGTCTTTTTTTAGTGGCTCTCTTGTGACCTTTCCTAGGGATGATGATGAGGAAACATCTGAAATTGAGCAAACACAAAATGGAATTAAATCAAGGAATTGATAACACCTGTTATTAAAGTAATTGTTAATTCTTCTATTGCCTCTGTAGAAAATCCAGTGAGCGGTTTAGATTTTCTGGATAATGCACATCGAAGATCAAATACAACGAAAACATCAGCAAGAATCCGTTATAGATATCTTGTACAAGAAATAGAATCTTTTTATCCATCGCTACTGCATATGCAGCGCTCTCATCGTGAAGGGATTATCCTAGGCGTAAGAAAGAAAATCATTATAACTTATCAATTACCATTTCCATATCCAATTTTTGTAATCCATCGATTCATACCTTTGATAATTAACACTGGAGTTAGAGTTGGAATTTTCTCGTGAATTTCAGTATTAGTTAAATCCTCCTATGAATTGAACATCATAACTCATTAGTCTTGAAGATGAATATAGGATAATTTAGTGACAAGGAAATTTTTTCAACTACTCACATCAACAACAATGAATAGTGTGTCTTGACTCTCTTGAAAATGCTGAACAATTAGTGGAAAGATAGCGGTGATGATAGGAACTTCACTCCTTGTTACATTCCTTGCTGCGTTTTTGACTATCTGAATGATGCCTCGTACAGGAGTTGGATGACTGAATTCCCTTCTTCTTTTTGTGATTTCTCACAGTTTCTTCTACTTTCAAGAATTTCCTTATTGGCCCTGCATACTTTCTCAAAGCCTCCACTCTTCCTCAATATTTTCGTTTCTAAATACATATTACGCAAACACTTTTGCAATGCCTCTGCTACCGGAATGTAATGAAAAAATTTGAGGTTTTTCCCATTTCTTCTCCCACTTGCGAGTGTAATCTCGATTGGCTGCACATATGGAAATTTTTCCTCGTAGAATTCTCGCCGTTTATATGATGAACTTAGAGTATTCACCACCGAGAAAGGGTTATATTCGAAAATTCCATGCAAAACATGTTGTGAATGGTCTAAAGATAAGCCCTTTTCTAATAACAATGGCAAAATGTTAGTGGTTACTCTTTCTTTCCCCAATTCGTGTAGAGAGCTCATTTGCGTGGCAATAAATTGAACAGTTGATGATGGAATAGCAAACTGGCTCTCTAATTTCAAGAAGAATAATGCTAAATTGGATAAAAGAGTGTCAGAACAAAATTCTCTGTTACTTCCTCCAGTATCTAATGGTAACTCCGCTACGCAAAACTCATTCTCAAATTTTTCATCTATCGTTTCAAGCATGCAATCCCGTTCATTTGAAATTTCTAATGTTGGTGCATTTACGTATCTTGGAAAATGACTCAGTTCATGACATTTAGTTAAGGATAATCGGGCGAGGAGGAAATGTAGGAGGTGAGGCGGAGGGGTTTCTATTGTTTTCCTGCAGAAAACCAATCGCTGAACAAAAAAATTTGTCCCATTCGGATTCAAAATTCAGGCAATATTAGGGAGTATCTCCGGTTAAAAATTATTTTTGGAGCTAATCATTTATTTGTATCTGTTCCACTCATTGAATGGTTTTCAGATTGTTTTTTTTTTTTTAAATGAAAAAATATTAATCCATGCGAAAAAGTGGCAACATCGTCGGTAGTGTTTTTTTTTCACCAGGAGCTGGTACCCCTGGCTCGAGGGAGCTCCAATCACAACGCTTCATCGCTCTCTCTCAAGAGACGTTCAAATTGACCGCGCTACCCCCACCCGATCGGTACTTGAAACGTTGCTGCTCGTTTGGGCTGCGTGCGCAGAAATTTCATTTTTCAGTACTTTTTTCGCTATTATTAATAAACAGTGCTCCTAGGCGACCATCTTTTTCACTCAAAAAATCATTGAGCACATGTTCTAAATGTGTCTACAGTTTCATGACTTTGGCTGCTTTTTTTCCTTGGGTTTTGCAGTTTTTTTGTCTGATTTCCATAAGATCACGGGTTAAATGACCACTTTTTCAAAAATTCATAATAAATTAACAATGTTCCTCAGCAGTCTGAAACTTTGCACACGCCTTTTCCATCATTTAAAGAATACGTAAAAAATAAAAGAGAAAAATGGCTGCTTTTTTTATAACCCTCCGGGCTCGCCCGATTATCCTTAAATGCGATGTAAATGAATTAACGATATCATAGCTCGGCTTTTTACACTTTTTAAAAGGACATTGTATTGTTAAACAGGTTCGTCTATGATTTTTCATGGGTTTGATTAACTGATATAAGCAATTGAATTGTTTTTTACAAGTTTTTTCAGTACAAACATATCTGCCATTTTCATCTGCACGCTCTTTAATCAGTTGTCTGGGTCGCACGCATCTTTAGTCAATTGTCAAAAATTTCGGTCAGAAGTATATTTTCTGAATGTATGTGGGTTATTCCGTCAAATACCGTACGAAATCCGGCCTCAAAATTTTCTACGATTTTTTTTCTCCATATTTATCAATACTTATGGGGTATTCCATGTGAACTCACCCAGGTCAAAACCCTCACCATCGCCAATCATATTGCCGATTTTTCCTGTGGTTGTATATGGAAAAATATAACTTCTCAAATTTTTTCAGATTTTTTAAGGAATCCTGTGGACAGCCATGTTTTTTTGCAAGTTTTATCTTAAAATGCCTGTAACTTCCGTAAGAATCTACCGATTTGAGTTTTTTTTACAAAATGTGCGTCTTCGAACACACTTTCCATATAAAAATATGCTAATTTTTTTCAATTCGTTCTTCCATTGATTTCCTCAGAAAAACCTCAAAAAACTTCAAAAAACGAGTCGTTTTCAAAGTTGGACCCTTTTCATCTTTTTCAAAAAATTTCAGTGAATATATTGGACCAAAACAAAATTTTTCACCAAAGGCCAAAGTGGGCTTCCCATTTCGTGGCCGTCATTTCCAATTTGAATATATGAAGATCCGGGATGAGAAATTTCAAAAATTTCAAAATTCTTTTCGCATTTGAACGCAGAAGCATTATTTGAATTGACTGCCTGAAGAATCACTGCATTATATTCGAATCAGGAACAATTTGATGATTTTTTGAAAATTCGTTAACAATAAATCTTTCCGAGTGGTGTGTTCTAATAGAGATCCCACTTTGGCCTTTGGTGAAAAATTTTATTTTGGTCCAATATATTCACTGAAATTTTTTGAAAAATATAAAAAGGGTCCAACTTTGAAAAGTACTCGTTTTTTGAGGTTTTTCTGAGGAAATTGATGGAAGAACGAATTGAAAAAAATTGGCACATTTTTATATAGAAAGTGTGGTAGAAGACGCAAATTTTGTAAAAAAAAAACTCATGTCGGTTGATTTTTACGGAAGTTACAGGCATTTGAAGATAAAACTTGCAAAAAAACATGGCTGCCCACAGGATACCTCAAAAAATCTGAAAAAATTTGAGAAGTCATATTTTTCCATATACAACCACAGGAAAAATCGACAATATGATTGGCGATGGTGAGGGTTTTGACCTGGGTGAGTTCACATAGAATACCCCTTATGTATACAAAAAAAGGTTGCTCGGCTAGCAGAGATCCTGCGGCTTCGTTAGAGGCGCTCCGCGTAATTGAACGTTTTAGACTCGAACTTCTTCTCTCTCATTTCACGTATTAAAAAATGCTTGAAAAAAAATTGAAACATAGTTTTTGATCGGAAATTTCCTGAATTTTTCGAAAATGGTGATAATTTATCGGTAAAAACGAAAGATTATAAAACTTCAAACGTTGATTTCAGTGTGGTCCCCAGTTTTTTCTCTGAATCTGTTTTTTTTTTTCAAGAAATTCAAGACATTTCCGATCGAAATCGTCTTTGACAAATGATGATTTTCGAACTTCCGAAAATTGATTTCCAACGGTCTTTACATATTATGACGGTAATAAGGAATAAGGAAGCAAGTTTCGTCAATAAAAATAACTATGTAATGAATCAAAATTGTAATTACCTTATCAAACCATGAAAAACCGATATTCAAAGTATTCATTTTTTGTTTTTCATTTTGTTTCCAGCTGTGTGGCACATGAGTGCACATTTTTCAAAGACAATACCGATCTCAAATTTTCTGAATTTTCCGAAAAAAATATCAGATTAAGGAAAAAAAGTGGAAACCAGGCTGAAGTCAACGTACGAAATTTCATTTTTCGATTTTCATCGTGAAGTTGGAGTGACAATTTCCGATTAAAAACTATATTTTGAATTATTTTCAAGAATTTTTCACACGTTAAATAAGAGCAAAGAATTTCAATGTAGAAAATGTTGAAAGGAAATATTAGTAGTGATATTTCAATGTATTTAAAAAAGAAAATTGAAATTCAGAATCAATATTAGGTTGCAATTTTCCATTGCATTAGTAGAAAAAATTTGCATCACATTTAAAATTCCAATACCAGTGTTGGAAAATTCCAAATCATAGGAAGGTCAATAAATTTCTATTATGCTCTACGTCGAGTTGTACTTTTACGACAAATTTGTGATGGGAAAATTCAACTCATACCCGAAAATTTCACTACTTGTATGAGAAAAATACCTACGGGCGTCCAATACGCGTGTTAGAATTTTACAGTACTCGAGCGCATCTCCGCTTTGCCGTTACTTGAATTGGGATGTTGGTGTTGGAAAATGACATGGAAAGTCATGTCATATTGAATGCACTATCGATCTTATAATTTGCTAATACCGACGTACTGCAAAAGTGGTGTAATTTTACAAATATTTTTGACAGTGTACTGGTCCGATTTTAATTTTTTTTTTTTCAAAATTTTCGTCTTGATGTCGCCTATATGCGTAAATCAAAATATGAATACCCCTCTATAGAAAATTTTCAAGATATTGCCGTTTTTGTATTTTTTTGGTCAGAATTCACTTTTGCGCACTATAACATGGATTAAAGTCAGGGAAACCTTTTGAAATCTTGACTACTACAGTGGACTCTGGTTAGAGTCGACTGTTTTGCGGGATAGGGGAAGCGAATTCGGAGAATTCGACTCTATTTCCCTGCCCCCACTACGCGCTCACGCCGAGCCCGACTTCCGAGAACTGGGAACGATAAAATGAAAAATACTATTTCTTTTCTCTCTCAATTCAACACTTTATTTTAATGATAAACTTTAGTTCGCAGCTTCATCTATAATAGCAATATTCATATAGTTTCAGACGATTTTTTTATTATCAATATTTTTAATTTCATTGACTATATTTGATCACAGAAGCTTTGTACCTAGCATTCCATAGAACAGATATTTCTTCTGGAGTTAACGAACCATGTGAATTAAAAATGTTACAGTCGTTTTCTTTACCTCGCTTCATTATTTTATTTAATCCAATTTCGAATTAATTTTATGCCAACAAAACGAGATCCTCCCCCCATGACAGTCAGAAGTGGACTAAATTTTTTGATCGTCAATTCAAATGCAGAATATTTTATTTTTCGTCTTTACTCGAATCGGAAGACAATAGCAATTTGAAGAAAATATTGGAGTGTTTACTCTCCGGCTAGCGTGGGGACAGAGTGGGGGAAGCGCTCGAGCGGCGAGAAAAAAAAATTGAGGGGAAGTTCGACACTAACCAATATGCCTCTAACCAGAGTCCACTGTAATTAGGATCGAGATACGCGGCAGCGTATCAGCCAAGAAAAGTTTTGACTCCGATTGTACAAAACATCAGGCCGATCGCTGCCGTGTATCTATACACGAAGCAACTACCCCCTCCACTACCTCCGAATCATATCCATTAAATAAAATACAAACGTGACGAGCTACATGAAAAATACTCTTAGTTACATTATA
>NW_021680472.1:180624-203157 GCF_001412515.2 Diachasma alloeum | reverse complement strand
CTACTAATTTTTTATTTCATCAAGAATTTTTTTAAAATCCTCATTCGATTTGAAACTATTTCTCTTATAGAAATCTGATTGTGCATTATTTTCGTTTATTCGACATTGCTGACTTGGCTTTCTTTTTCATTCCTTTGTATGTTTCAAAAATTTCTACTTTCCAGTAAGAACCAAACAAAACTTTTTCTTGGCGCAGTCTTTTTACAAAAATTGTCAAATCACATTCCTATATCCAATTTGAGAGTAAGAAATAGAGTAAGAAATTATAGTCTCATTATATAATTTTAAAGAATAATTGCTGAATTACATGAAAAATCTTAAGAACGAAACACAAACAAAAAGTCATGATTGAAATTTCTTTAAAACAGTAACTTCGCTCTCAATGTATAATATTCAGCTAAAGCTAAATCTTAAAATGTTGCTGTTCCTCTATTTTAATGGGTGGAAGAAAAAATGTACATACGTAAAAGGGACAAAGTCTATGATCCATATCAACAGCTGATGAGACAATTCCCGGATGAACATCATGAAAAGTTTAATTCTTCCATGAAAATAAATAATAGATAAGGAAATGAAATAGACAAGGTAATGAACTTTGAGTAGGGTTGGCTGTAATATTTCCAAAGAATACCAATCAATAAGCCTTCATTTGTAAAGAACATGGATCGGGTTCCATTTGTAAGCATACTACCAATGGAATGGGTAGAAATGAAAATTGAAGAAAAAAAAATGTACGCAAAAAGTAACAGTAATATATAATCTGTCAAATAACTTCCGTCATGCTGCTTGTGTCATTTGAAAAATCATTTTCCTACTAATTTCATCTGATACAGTCACGCTCTCCTAATTCGCTTCCCCCACAGGCATGTCCATATTACACGATCAGAAGTCTACTGTAATTGATTAAGGAGGATTCTGAAAACTCTGGGAATTTTCCCGATTAAATACGAAACATTTTTTGAACAGTCTGTATAATCGGATACTTTCAAAAATTCTTTATTGATATGGATGTGAAATCAGATTTCTCCCGTTTTTTTACGCGAGGGGCACCCTTCGTCGGAATCATCGGGAAAAGTCTTGCGATCGCCAGATTATTTCCGATTGTTTTCTCTCCGTGTAATGGAAAAAAAATCAAATTAGTGGGAAATTGCTCTTGTATTGCATATAGTACGGTTATTTTTGCTAATAAATTAACAATATGCTTCCGAGTGGTTATTTTGTACATCATTTCCTTCTATCATGTATAATTCATTGTTCATTTCATATTATTAAATTGAATAAAATTTATTTTCAACTAATTATGTCAGATTTTCAACTTAGTTGAATGTTATCATAATCATTGATCTACATTATCGTTATAACTACGAGTTTGGCATTAAAACGTTTTAAGCTATAATTGCACTGATAGAATGATTCATTTATTCCAAACGAGATTCGTTAACTATTAACGAATTGTAGAGTTGAATATGACCAAATGAATATTCGTTAATAGTTAACGAAAGGTTCACTTGAATGGTGAAAGTCAAGTCAAACAAGGCTCCTCAAATATACATTCGTTAACTGTTAACGAATGAACATTTGGTGAGACCGAATAGACTCTAACCTCCAACCAAAATCCATTCGTTAACAATAACTAATCCATTCTATCAGTGTGAATTTATTTG
The DNA here is from genome assembly GCF_001412515.2 of Diachasma alloeum. Taxonomy (NCBI): domain Eukaryota; kingdom Metazoa; phylum Arthropoda; class Insecta; order Hymenoptera; family Braconidae; genus Diachasma; species Diachasma alloeum. Next base: position 201,493 of record NW_021680472.1, on the reverse strand, counting down.
AAGCATGATATTTAAAGATATCCCCAGAATTCTGATATTCAAAAAATATAAAATTATTGCAAATTTTCAAATAAATCAAAATAACGATTATTGCTTCATCTTCGAACTCCATCAAAAGGACAGCCAAACAAATTTTTTAAGCCATCATTCAATCAATTCAGAACATTTCAGAACATTTTTTTTAGTTATCGTGGGGCAACCGATTTTAGAAAAAATTCAACAATTCAAAAAACTGAGGGGTGAATTGAAATTCAATTAACGACGATTCATAGGGCTCAACAATATCTACATTTGAAAAAAAAAATCAATTCCATCCATTCATTAGCGAACAATTGACTTTACCACGCACATACATATACATACCTATACATATGGGCACGGTCTAAAAATTGAATTTTCTGACTTTTTGTATCACACTGGGTCGATGTAACACAAAAAATCCAAAACTTGAATTTGAACGATTACAAAGCTTCCATTCGGAAGCAAAAGGAAGATTAATTTATTAAATATTGGACAATTCATATATTTTGATAAGGTAATTTATCAAGAAAATTTGATTTCCAAGTCATGCGATAATTTTCACAACTCTCCCACAAAGTTTACGTATCTAAGAAATATTAAGAACGAGGCTATATCGTGTTCACAAACCGGTCTGAGTAGGGGGTCGTAGCAAAGCTTGCAAGGTTCAAACGCGCGTGTGAGAGTGTTTTACATCTAGAACCTTGACCCGTGAGCGCGTTATGCCCCATCAAAACTCTTTAGTTGAGGGGCAGTAGAAGTTTCTTGCGTGTGGATCGAGATCGAGTCAGCCGACGACTTTGGCCTGCTCTCACAGGCTGACCTTATACATTTTCCCAACTGTGATATATATGATCGTGTGCGAATTTTTCTTTCATCTAATAGCAACCAGGAATTACTAATAATGAAGTTGTAGTTGAAGTCTATTTGAGGTAAATAAGCAAGAAAATGAACAAGAAAAAAAATTCTATCTCTCTTACAGAAACTTAGAAGGTTAAAAAAGTCATTGAAATGCCTCTTAATTCCAGAAAAAATCGTTAAGGAAAGAGTTAACGAAATTGTTGAAATAAAAACTTTTGAGTGAATATCATACCATGAAGGGGATACACTACTTGAAAGTTCTACGGTTGACGAAAATTACATAATTCCAGATAACACACATGTGTAAAAAATGTTGATAGAATAGTATGTTAGACTATCTCTTGTAAAAATAAAGAAATGCAAAAGCAAAGTCGCAACTTTACTACAAACAGTAGTTAAAATAATCTCCAAGGCGGGAAGATACACTGGCAGAAAAAAATCTAAATTTCATAGAGTTCAATAGTTCTTTTTATGACAGTGACATTAAATTCAATTCGCTGGGAAAAAAATTATGAAATTTCCAATATTACAGATTATCCCCTCATCTGAATGGTAACATGGAAAAAAAAATTCTTAAATTCCATCAACGAGTTTTTAGCTTCAAAGAACTCCTCTTCTTAACTTTCATTCTTGGTTGGATGATAACTAACGAATTTAAGATTTTTTTTTAGAATTTTTTTTTCCAAAATTAATGCTGAATTTTTTTTTATTTTTAGAAATTTCGAGATTGAACACCAGAATTGCGACCCAAGTATCTAAAGAGCGTGAATGGAATTTCAGATGTCAGGAGGGGGGTTTCATAATAGTATATTTTGTTACGAGTGCGGAAAAGTGTTTTTCGCCTTCGGCTCGTGCTATAAACCTCCCACGAGCCAAAAAACACTTTTCCCACGAGTATCGAACAATATTTTTCATCACAATGTGTGGAAAAGGGACGTTTTAGGCACGCGAAGCGTGCCTAAAAAGTTACTTTTTCGCACAGCGTGATGAAAATGAGGTTTTTTTCACGCGGGGGGGGGAGGGTTATCAATTGAGAAGGGAAGTTTCTATAGGAAACGGGGTGGGCTTCATGTATGGGGTGAGGTTCATAAATAAGAGAGGCTTTATATGTAGGGGAGCCTCGGGGGTCGCACTGGATTCTCGATGTACAACTCCCCTCCTATGTTGTACCCCCCCCCCTCTCCCTATGGAGGTGCATTGAGAATTCAATACACAACCCCAATTTTCTAGTAAACATTCGAAATCTCCCTTTGTTTCGGAGATATCCTTGAAAAACTCACCGACGAGCTAAGTCGACTACGGAATGGGGGGGTTATACTGAATTCTCGATGTGCAGCTCCCCCCTCTTCTCCCGTAGACAATTTAATTCGTCGGTGAGTTGTTCAAGGATATCTCCGAAACAAAGGGTGATTGTGAAAATTCGGGGGGGGGGGGGAATCTTAATTTTTGGTTGTGAATTCCCAATGCACAATTCCCTCTTTTAAAAAAAAGAATGTAAATTTTTTTATATGATACGTGCCTGTAACCGCATGGGTTTCAGTTGACTATAGTCAACTAGAAAGTAGCTGGTTTCGAGCGCCTACCCACACTCAACTAAAACCCGAAATAACGCATGATGCGCATGCGCATCATGCGTTATTTCGGGTTTTAGTTGAGTGTGGGTAGGCGCTCGAAACCAGCTACTTTCTAGTTGACTATAGTCAACTAGAAAGTAGCTGGTTTCGAGCGCCTACCCACACTCAACTAAAACCCGAAATAACGCATGATGCGCATGCGCATCATGCGTTATTTCGGGTTTTAGTTGAGTGTGGGTAGGCGCTCGAAACCAGCTACTTTCTAGTTGACTATAGTCAACTAGAAAGTAGCTGGTTTCGAGCGCCTACCCACACTCAACTAAAACCCGAAATAACGCATGACGCGCATGCGCATCACCTATTGGGAGCGCTAATTATCGATGGCGGCGCTCGTTTTCATCAATATGGACGATTTTAGGCTTCCCATATACACGCTAACACAAGCCCAAATTGGGTTGTCACTGTCTGTGTGCAGCCCAATATACGCCATTCATAGGTGGCGTTTTGATATTTAGCAGTTCCAATTAAAAGAGAATACAAGGAAGGAAATCTAACCTCCGAATAGTGAATACTGAAAAATGAAAAGGTGATTTTCGAAGCAGATAAAATGAGCCAAAATCGTATAATTCCTGATAGTGATGAAGAGTTAGGCACTGAGGAGGATTTATTTACTGATGAGGAGGAGTTGATTGGTGATGTGACATTTGAAGAAAATGGAAATGAAATATTCTCCAATGAAGCAACAGCAGGATCGCCAAAAACTCCTTCTTCGATCAGATACTGTAACTTAAGGGCTTTATTGAATTCTAATGATCAAAATAATGTCAAGGAAACACAGAGAAAAATTATTTTTGCTTTTCAGAGACGTCACTGAATTGACCGAAACTTCACTGCAATTTGGTGATTGATTTCTATAAATTAGTGATGAGTCATTGAGAATTCAGTAACGAAATTTTTCAATCACACTTTTTTATAGTTACTTTTTTAAATAAATGTAATCTTTTTTCTTCAGTGTGATCTTCAGTGTGAAATGTGATCTTTTTTCTTCCCCCCACCGGGGCCTTCGCCCCTCACACCCCACTCGCCCCCCCCCTCCACCCCCAAACTTCATCACGCACTTATCATATAAAATAGTATACGCAACACGTGCGGACAGCAGGCGGTATCACTCGGGCGGCTGTGCCGCCCGAGTGAGTAACCGCCTGCTTTCCGCACTAGTTGCGTAATGTACTATTATCAGCAATCTATTCCGCCATGCTTGACTTAGGATTATTTCCACCCTGAACTTGAATATCTTATATATTGATAAGAAAAAACTTAGAAAATATATATATTTTTTCATTTTATTAGAAATAAATTTAATATAAAAAAAATTCCTCAATTTTTTAAATAAAATAGAAAAAAAATATTATATTGTAGTATAAGAAAAAAAGTCTTATTTGTTCTTGGTTATTATTCGAAAAAATTGGAAGGTTATATGATTTTATTTCAATATTTTAACATGTTAAAATGTTGAAATAATATCATATAACCTCGCAATTCCTTCTCGACATCCTATTACAACTTTCGTTATGTGCAAAAATTAATCACTCTTAAAAAGAATTTGAATAATGAATGAATATTAGCCGTCTATGATAATGACTTAACTTAACATGAGACTCCTACATTTTATGCGCGCGCGTAGCGATTTGGAAAATCGACCGGAATCAAACCAGAAAATCGACTGGAATTAAACTGAAAAATTGACTTGAATCAACCCGAAAAATCGACCTGAATCTAGCCGAAGCCGACCTGAATCAAGTCGAAAAATCAATTTGAATCAGACCGATATTCCGGTATGCATCTGTCCGAGGTTTGACTTGATTCATGCCGTCAATTGGACATGAAATATGTCGATTCGCGGCAGGATTCAGATCGATTTTTCGGTTTGATTCAGGACGACTTTTTTTGGGTGGATCCTCTTAAGCAGTAATATACTTCTTGCATTTTAGAATCGTCCCAGTGTCTAGTTATTAATTTACGGAAACTAACAGGTTTCAATTACTTCATTATTATATTGTGCATTCTCCGAAGTTTTTTGGTTCCCAAAGATTAATCACTAGAGGCACGAGGATGATTCTATAATTCATGGCATGAAAGAGCTGCCTTCGTTACCTCTTAAAAGCTCAAGGTGTATACCAAACAAAGTAAGAAATATTTCTGACCCAACAACTTTGGCTTTGAAATACATCTTGCGCCATAGTTTTCATCCAATTCGAACTTTTTTTTTTCAAAATGTTCGTTAGATTTTATAGCATACAACTTGTTATGATTTTTTATTTTTTCGGTTTATTAATGCTTTTAGTTTTCGCATACCAGATAAAAACAATTGATAAAAACCATTAGTTTTTTCATAGAACTCATCATTTTTCTATATTAGGGGTGGTCACACCGCTTTTTTCAAGTACGACAAGTATTTTATGGGAAATTCCGGCAATTTTTGAAAATTTCGTCTTAAGGCCAAAAAAATGTAGACATAAAACATCGTGAAATTGTCATTTTTCAATAATATTCATTTTTTATTCAATACAAGGAATTGAGTAATTTCAAATTCCATAGGACTTACTTTGCGAAAGATATCGGATATATAAAAAAAATTTCATTGAAAAATATTGAAAATTGTAGGACTAGTAGGGTTTTTACGAGTCAAAAAAATTGAAAAATGCAAATTTTCGATAAAAAATGAAAAAAATTATTCGCTGGTTGTTTTCAATACACAAAGCGCACCAGATAAACAAATTACAATAAATCTGGAGATTTATATTCAGTATTGTCTGACTCCATAATCCCTCTTTGGAAAACGGAATTGACCGATGTAGGAAGAGAAGATGGGCGGAGAAGACAGATTTTGAATCCCTCATTCATTTTAGAATTGACTTTCAGGATGAAAGTATGCATCCGACGTTTTTTTTTGCGAAATTTTTCATCGAAATTATTTTGCGTATTCTATATAACCTTCCGCAAAATCAATTGTAGGGAATTGAAAATCACTCTATTTCTTCTGTTAAATAAAAGAAGAATGTTTTTGAAAAATTAAAATTTTATGATATTTCATGCCTACACTTTTTTTTAATGAACAACAAATTTTCAAAAAATAGCCGAAATTTGTCATTAAATACTTTTGGTAGTTGAAAAAAGTGGCGTGTGACCCTCGCTTAAACGCCATTTCTTCACTATTTCAATTTTTAACTACTTAAAACAGAGATTTTTATATATGGTATGCACAAAATGAAATAATAAAAAAAACTTAGTTGTGTTCTATGGAATCTAATGAACATTTTAAAAACAAATTGTCAAATGAGATGAAAGCTGTGGTGCACGGAACATTCTAAAACTTAACAAATAAAAACAACGCTTTTTATACATACAGGGCAAAATGGGTTCAGTTCAAAATTTTGCGAAATCGTCGAGCGTTGTATAAACTACAGTAGAGGATTCGTATAAGATACCTCGCGCTCCGAGGTATCTTATACGAATCCGAATAGACAAAAAAACATCAATTTTAACTTAAATAGCACCACAAAGATAGTTATTTTTTGTATATAAATAAATCTAAATATGGATTTTGAGAAGGGTTGATTTTTTTATGTGAAGTTGTAAACAATCTGAACAGTGATGCCGTGAGACGAGATAAGACGAGAAGATGCAGTTTCAACGAGAGCAATTTCTTCTTTCGTCTCGTTTATTCTCTCGTGTCTCGCGGCATCATTAAATCTGAAACAATTTGTACTCCATTGAGATAGTATACAGGGTCTCCCATGACTGATCCTTTTCCTTCGATCTTATTGAAGAGAATGATTTTTGAAGTGGAAAGTTCACCTTCTACTTTTGGTTCTGAGCACTTTTTTCTCGCTGTTTGGAAAATGATTTTGGCCGCGAGTGGGCAAGAAGGAGGAGTGTGGCCGTAGATGGTTGCATATGTGGGCATAAAACATCCTGAAAAGGAAACAAAATTTGAAAGACTGTAAATAATAAATATCCGCCGTTGAAATCAGTAGTAACAGACTAAAAGAAAAAAAGGACGGACCAAAAAAAAGTAATCCGATCCAAAAGTGGAATGAGAACTTTCCACTTCAAAAAGCATCTTTTCAATACCCTTAAAGGAATAGGATCGGTTGTGAGACACTCTGTATACTGTAATTTGTATTCCTACTATTTACGACTCAATTTTTAGCTCAATCCATCAAAATATAAGACACTTGGATGTTTCAGAGTAGACTTTGATCCGTTTTTACCGTTGTTGACCCTTTGCAAACTTCAGGCATCTCAGAGTTTGGTTTTTTCACACTTTTTTTCACCTGTAACTATATTGTAGACTTTGACAATCGTCTCTTCAACTTCCGACGGATTCAAAATTTTACCGCAGCCTTCCCTTAATGGTTAATAGTTAAATTATCAAAAGCATAAGTGATGTTAAGAAAAATTATGAAAGGGCCGTTGTTCGAGGAAATTCGATCGGTCACAAAGAAAAACTCCTGTCATTATCCTCTGAAATGATCCCTTTAGGAGATAATTACTTAATTACCGAAATGCCATTATTTCATGATATCATTTTTTACGCATATTTAAAGTTTAAAAATTCTACTATTCTTCGGCTTATGATAAAATATGCCTCAAGATGGAATAAGGAAGGAATTGCGTCTGATTTTTCATTAACCAAAGAATAATTTTATTATAAAAAGTATTCTCTTAAAAATGGAAAATATCTTCGAACTATTCTTGTCTAATATATGCAAATTGAATTGGAAAGCAGAAGCAATTGACCCTGAAGAATGACAAGGATGGTCTGCTGTTGTACGGTTGCACTATATTGAACCCAAACGCAATGGACTTTTAAGAGTGTCATCGTTACACAATGCCTCATTGTCCTATCTTTTTCTATTACGATGCCCCTTCACTGCAATTTCTTCTGTTCTTTACGTGAGAACATATAATACCTACCCTTTCCTAATTTTCTATATATACTTCCTCGAGAGTAGCCAAGTCATACATGAAGCAGTTATTAGAGGTTGAATGGGAGACTCAAAACAGAAACAACAATGTAAACCACTAGTGGAATCATTTCTGAAGTAAAATATATTTCTTTCTTTTCATGATCTAGAGAGAATCCGTTTTCAGTAATTTGGTAGAAGTCGAGGTTTTTTTCCACTTTTCTTTTTTTCATCTAGTGAAGTAAGGCAGAACACTTGATTGGCCTCTAAGTAGTAAAGTCGATTAAAACGTCGCCTTCGGTTATCAACGAAATGTTCAGGTTAAAACGAGGAGAAATTATCACAAAATTATAATTTCATACGAGTTGTGACAAAATTTAGGATAAAATTAAGGCGTCGATATTTTTCCCAATTTTGTTGATGAAACATCGTTATTGAGTGTAGGAAATTTATAGGAGTCGGGTTAAATGTCTAATCTATTAAGTATTTATTAAATTCGATAACGAGCAGTTTTATGAGACAGTGTTAGAGTATTTTACTCGTAGCTAATATTAATGATCATCGACAAGAGTTCTTAATTATTTGTTCTGAAATCATTCACTAGTTAAATAATTTTGGAATTACAACCGATGTGATATGATCTAAATGTACACAGAAGAAACGTAGAGGTTGAAGTAACCCCAAGTTCCATAAAATAAATATAAGTGGGTGTTAACAACACTCACTGTCAGGCTAAACTAACGCTTTGCAAGTGTAAATTAACCTTCATTGGGGTGAATTCAACCCTTTTTTAAGTGTGAATTACAGTGGTTATTCCCTAACATTTCGGTTCCCTAAAATTTCAGTCGGAGAAGTTGACTTCCCCCACCATCGACAACGTAAATGTGTTTTGGTAAATCTGTGTGTCCCTCTGCACGACGGACTGCGCAGTAAAATTACTCTCGGCATGTGAGAGTGAAACAGGTAGATTCTTTCTCTCTGTTTATCTCTTTCCCAACTCTGCCTCCAACGGAAGAGTAAGGGCTTTCCGAACATTTAATTTCTTGAATTCTGGTCCCAGAGGCTAAAATGTTAGGGAGTAACCACTGGAATCTTAATTGTAGTTGAGTTCTCCCCGAAATGATTTAAGTGTATAACTTAAATATTATAGTAGTTTTAGAACAATATAATTCCCAAAATTCCAAAAGAAAATAAGGTATTTCCGACAGAAGAATTTTTTTTCACAGTTAAATGAAATGGCCCGTCACGCCATGTTAACGAACACTCGCTAAACGTGCCCGGGTAGTGTAGAGTAAATTCGGCAACTTTAAAGTCTAAATAACAAAACGTCACATTCCCGTGGATGTGACCAAGTCGCTGGTTCTCGTGGAGTGACCATACTAGGATTAAACCAACTTATTTACTGAAATTTTTCTATTCATTTCAGGAATATTATTGTTGAGAAATAATATATTTATTTTAATGTACAGGTTTACAGTGTATGAAGAAAATCATGCAATCATTCCAAATGAATCCATTATTAACATCAAACAGAATATTTCCTTGATTCAAATCGAAAATTATTCAACCTAGTCGCACTCAAAAAATATACTCGAAAACCCCCTTTTTTGTATCCCGTTTCAATGATTTTTCGAACTACTAATTTTCATTGACAAAGGGGCGTAATTCAACACTGACGCCTGTTTGCCATTATCAGTCAGACACCTTGGAGAAGCAGGTCCATTTTGCCCTCCTGGTCCCTTTGGCCGTACTCTCTCTGCTTTTAATTAAATTTAGAAATGCTCGAGTCAATGAGGGAATATTCGTTATTCTCAGCGAACTAAATTACAATAAGGAGAACAAGCAGGGTAGAACTTCTATTCGGCAGAAGCCATGTGACTGTTTCTTCATGTGTTATTAGTCTTCTTTTTTCTACCAACTCCACTGGTAATAAGCTTTCGAATGGATCCGTAGCAACTCCACTTTCCAAAATGAGAATTGGCAATTCCTATTCAAATTCCCGACTTTATTTGATGAATATGATCTTTAACAAACTAATGAATATTTCATTTTTATTCTCCATTTTTTTTCATTTATTAATTTTTTAATATTCTCACTTTTTTGGAATGTTGTTCTCGCGTCAAGATTAAATGAACTATTTGGAGTCAAACCTTCTCTCTTTCTGTTATTTTCCGTCTGGGTTTTTGAAAGAGAGTTGGGTTGAAGGCAACAGATAATTGAAGTATCATTTCAGTTATTAATTAACTGAAATTTCACTACAATTGCCTTTAACAAGGGCGTAGTTGTTGAGGCAACAGCTTTTCAAGAGAGGGAATAGTGTTGCGTCTTTGGTCTTTTCCTCCACCTCAATTATAGTCGAGAAGGTATACCTTCATGTATACCATCGTTTCTTTCTTTATTGATATTCTTTTATCCTTAATCTTATTCCGCCGGCGCGTCACGTCTTTTTTTGTATTTCTTTTCATTATCTCTTTCGCCACAAAATCTTTAATAAATATTCATTTATTATGAAACCGACTAATATTTAACTATATGATATAAAATAGAAATGAGCATAATTTAATGTTGAATGACTTGTTCAATCATCCAGACGCGAAAATCATCGATAAAGTGACAATGTGTCATTTTTTAGAAAAAACGACTTTTAGATAAATGGTTCTATGCCATGATGTACTGAATCGATCGACCCAAAATTTTGTACAGAAGTGAGACCCACTCGATGATAATACTGATTAGTAGCCGAAATTTTATAGGGTTCATTCGAACTTTTACGAAAATTGATTTTTGAGAAATTACTGTATCTCAAGAACTATTTGACCGCTTGGGCTGTAACTGCGCACAGGGCTGCTCCCAAATGATAGCAATTATGTGATAAAATTTTAGATTCATAGCTGCAACTTTACTTGCCTTTTTGTTGAGATTTATTAACAATTTCCGAAAAATCTGCACACACATACGGACATATACATACACACATTTTCTAAAAACATCATGTCTTCACGTTTCACGACATTCTTCATCATTCCCGAGCAAAATTATAAAATCATAGAAATGACCGATTATAAGGCTTCCCTTCGGAAGCAAAAAACAAGAACCTACAGTTTGGAGTTCACTGGCCCTTTGGTCAGTGTTTATGCTCCAAGTGAACGAGGATATCAATCAAGAGCCTACAATTGATGGAGCGCATGTGTTGGAGATACACCCATTTGTTTCTAGCTATTTGGAGTTACGAGCTTTTGCCGTTATTCATTCTCTAAGTCGACTAGGACATCAACCAAGAGACGAAAAGTAAAGGGACGTATGTTCTGAAGATACACTGGAGTGTATATCCTTTGGATGGTGGGTCCTCGAGGATCCTTTTGTTCTCATTATTTGGAGATCAACAATGCTCCATAATTTGTCATTATAAAAATTAATTGGTGAAAAACGTTGAAAAAAGTCAGTAAATTCAATTTCACGATTTAACCCTAGATTGGTCACCCTATATGAGGGAATCCCCGCCGCGCGTCATTTTCCTTCAATTACAATTGACTGCCTAAAATTATAGTAGTTTTTACAACAACATATTTTCCGAAATTTTTGAAGAAAACAAATTATTCCGGACAGATGAATTATTTTTTCCCATGTAAAATGAAATTGTCCATGACGCGAGGTTGCCGGAAGCTTGCTCATCGCGCCCGGGCAATATAGTAGAATGAATTCAGTAACGCTAATGCCTAAATAACACGGCGGCGAATGCCCCTGGAGGTGACCAAAGTCGCAGGGTCGCGTTTGGTGACAAGACTAGGGTTAAATTTTGTTTTTCCTCAATATGTGAAAAACCAACTCCGCCGATTTCAATTTTTATTTTTTCGTTTTCAAAATGGTCGTCTTGATGGCCTCTAGCTAAATCAATCAAAATATCGATACCCGTTCATACAAAATTTGAAGATATTGCCGATTTTCCGTTTTTTCATGAAAAATCTTGTACGCACGATAAGTTGAGAAAAAATTAAGATAGCAAGTTGAAATCTGCTATGATTATAACTCTTAGGGGAGGGTGCACCTGTACCGCTCAGCAGGCAATACCGCCCACCCGATTTTCTCCACAACCATCAACTCGAAAATTTTTTTCTCTTCCTGATCACGAAGGATTTGATGATAGAATGTAATTGTTGGGAAAATTTCACTCTATTTGCCACATTAAATATAAAAAAACACATAACAAAGATTCGAGGTCTTTATGGTGCAAAATTGGTGCACTAGTAATTAAGGTTTTTGATAGTTTCAAACTCCTAATTGTTATATTAAACTATGGTTTTTCAATTCGGGTTACATTCACGCGTAATTTGAGACCAATTCGAACTCAAAACTCCCCTTGCGTCAATAGTTATCAACAATTTTGTTGACGCCGAGCGGAGCCGGTAATACCGCTCATAGGATCGACCACATTGTTACTCGCAGTTACTCGACAGCAGTCGACTACAGGTTAGGTTGCAGCGTAAGCGATACACACAATTTCCTATGGGCGGCATTGGAATCGTGCCGAGCGGTATTAGCCGACGGCGGGTAGTACCGCTTAATGGGCTCTCTCTTTTGTTTTCAATTAATTTTGTCGATTCTGAGGGGAATTAGACGTCTACACTTCGAGAATAATGAGTTCAATAGTCAAAGAAGTACATAAAAATATTTTTTCCACTCAAGTTGAAATAGAAAATGTAAAACTGGTATTTCCCCTTAGGTGGGCCGTACAGGCATATCCGCCCCTATAATATTGAAACTCGGTATTTTGGGTATTTTTGGATATACATATTTCACTAAAAGTTTGAATATTTTCCTGTAGACACCCTGACGCCGAAAACTCAAGTTATAACATATATACAGACATGACCCTAAAAACATCATTTATTTACGTTTCATAACATTCTAGACCATTTGCAATCAAAATTATAGAATCGAAAAATCGGTCAATTACAAGGCTTCCATTCGGAAGCAAAAATGAAATGTCGTTAATTTAAAGATCAACTTCCATCGTGTGAAAAAAGTGAAAAGACTAAATATCGTACTTAACAATGACTGCGAATATCTTGGGTCGATGTCACCTATGTGCATTACTCACCCGGGATCGATCCGCCGACTTGGGGGTAATACAAAGTTGAGTCGAGTAGATTCAATCAGATCATCTATATAATCATGCTGATTGTGTCACGTTCAAACCTTTTAATTGATCTCCGTTTAATTTCCCAGGAAATGCATTAGCCAAGGCCCTTGAGGCTACCAAATTATCCACTTGGAACCATTATTCATTATTCTGTTCCTTTTTGTATTTGTTTCAGCGGACAGTAGTTTCCTCCTTGCCAACGCTCAGATTGTTGACTTTCCAATTGTTTATTGCAATGAGAGCTTTTGTAAAATATCTGGATACAATCGGGCCGAGGTAAGCACTACACAAATAAATTGCTGAAACTTATTTCTGAAAAATTGAAATTGAAAAATGATTTCATTGAGTTTTCCATAAAGCATTTTTTAACGTATAGCACGATCAAAAATATATTTTTGTCACTCCGTTCGTTAAGGGTATTATGGGGGGGCCCATAGCTGGAAAAAAAAGCAGAGAATTCAATGAAAATTGCTGAACAGATTATTCGATCCATTTGAAAGCCGTGTGCAAAATGTCAAGACCCCTACTTAAACAATAATAATGGGAATAATTTTTGAAGTTGCTACTTATATACACGGTTGAATGGGGCATCGGTAATTTTAGTGCTTTTCCTACGTTATTGATCTATCGATAACGTAGGAAATTCACAAAAATTACCGATGCCCCATTCAACTGCGTGTATAAGTAGCAACTTCAAAAATTATTCCCATTATTATTGTTTAAGTAGGGGTCTTGACATTTTGCATACGGCTTTCAAATGGATCGAATAATCTGTTGAGCAATTTTCATTGAATTCTCTGCTTTTTTTTCCAGCTATGGACCCCGCCATAATACTCTTAAGTCTCGCTCCACGTACACTCCGCGTGTGAAAAAGCCGCTCCCGAGCGTCGACAACCGACAAGAAAAATGTCTCGTCAATGGGTCGAAAAATACTATATTGGAAAAAAAATCATGCATTGATTTCTATTTGACACATTTGACAAAAAAATAAGAATGGAAGACACCATGGCTTGAGTTCATTGATTCATAAATTCTATACGTAAAAAAATCACATATAATCTTTTACGGATAACAAATTTTTTCATTTTTAATAGATTATGCTTTTTTATTAAGTGTAAACCTTTTTTTGTGTTTGTAAATCTTTCTCAGGCTCAATCGAAATTGATGATTCCCTTTTTTGATTGGTAATGGATGTCCAATAAATTGTTAATTTGTCGATTCTTTTTCATAGGTGATGCAAAAATCATGTCGTTGTGGCTTCATGTACGGCGAGCTGACTGATAAGGAGACGATAGCAAGGATAGAAGAGTGCCTTGAGGGACAGATACACGATCAATTCGAGATACTACTCTACAAGAAGAACAGTGAGTGTTATCCCCTGCTATCTATTCCCTACAGAATAGGAAATTACCGGAATATATTTACACGTGCCGGAAAGACATTTCACGTGTGCTAGGATAAATAGGAAGGGGGGCAATGGATGCCACCTGTCACTGTCATTCGAAGAAGAACGATGGAGATTTTATTCACTCCAATTTTCTCAAAATACAAGTGTTTTCAATATTTGATAGAGAAAAGGAGATTGTTTTATTCCATTTCCCAAACTTTACTCAAGCTTTTCATTTCCTCCTTTTCTAATTACAAATGTCGCTCATCGATTCGATATCATGATGGTCTGTAATGTAAATGGACATAGATAAAATGACGTTATCTCCGGTGGTTACAAATTTGATGGACATGAGCAATAAACAAAAGGGATTCTGAACTAAGAGGCTAAAGTGAACATTATCAATTAAAGGCATCAGTTGTGGATTACATTAACGACGTCCATCTGATACCCTCTTATTGGCTCAAAATCTTTTATTAGACGAAAGGTAATTTTATTATTGGTGTTAGGTTTTTTCATTTTATGTTTCATTTTCATTAGATGGGCAGCTGTGTAGGCAAAACCCCAGTCTAGTGTGCAAACGGTTCCGAGATGAAGTTCCGTCTGGAAATGAGAATATTCATACCTAGATTCTACGGACGAGCGGAATGTTATTAATCGAGTACCTACACTAAGAGAAAAATCGACATAATATCACAAAAATCATTTTTTGAGCGAAAAACATCGCATACATATTTAATCAATTTACGGTCGGTTACAGAGAAGAAATCGGTGCTTTTCGGGCTCAGGAGGAAGTTACTAAATAAAAAGGTGATGTCTTTTTTCGAAATGAGATAATATTTCTTAAACGACAAAAATAGTTTGACAGAAGGAAAAGAAGATATTGCTTCCCTTCGAACTCGAAGCGATTGAGCGTAAGGGACGGGTATATTTTTTTAATATCTGGAGGTTTTCCTCTGCATAAATTCTCTATTCATTCAATATGAAAGTCTCTGATTCATGATTCACTGAATCGAAGCTTTTAATATTTTTAGCCATTTTCTCATCTTCTGAGACGAAAAAACCGATTTCTTGCGGCAAGAAATTCCCAATTTATGATGAAATGTTCATGTTCAAGTCATAAACACTTCACCGAAATCTGGCATTGTCTGACACATTTTCCGGGATTCTTATCCCAAGAAATTTATCCTCAAGAGATGAGATATTTGGCGCAAGAAATTAGTTTTGTGAAATTATGACGATATTTCTCTTAGTGTACTGTACCGGCACAGGTTGTCCTTTTGAAACTGCGGTACAGCTTGAGCTTTCTCATGAATTGAAGATCAATTATTTAAGTCCAAAAACGAATAATTAGTGCAAAAAATATTAATTGATTATTCTTCGTTTGTCCCGCACATGCTTAAAATGGTAAAAATAGTCCCCCAATTTTTGAGCTACAGAGATTTTTTTTCCAAATTTTTGAAAAAAGGTGTACAATAACAATTACCAATTAGTTTTTTAAAATTCAACTCCTACACAGCTAATTTCGTTTTGTTTAATATAACAATTTGCGCCATTCATTTAAAATAGGCGGAAAAATTATCCTTAATATTTTTTGGGCTATTTCACATGAATGGTGCAATTTTTTATTTAAGAAAACAAAATTAGCTGTGTAAGAGTTGGATTTCAAAAAACTAATTCGCAATTGTTATTGCACACATTTGTTAAAAAATTTTGAAAAAAAAACTGAAGCTCAAAAATTGAAGGCCCTGGGCTATTTTTAACATTTAAGCGTCTGCAAGGCAAACAAATAATAAACGATTAATTTTTTTGCGCTAATGATACATATATATATATATATGTATATATATACATCGTAATGAGTATTATCCTTTTCAATAAAGTAGAAACTATTTGATTCATTCTAACAGATGTTTGATGTACCATGTCGATGATAAGTGATAGAAGGAGAAATTATGAAAATAATTTTTCTGTAGGTAATTTCCTTGGGTACAAAAAAAGTCTGTTGAAGTTTTTTTCTAAAATCACTCATCTCCAAAATAATTTCACGCTTATTTCACTTTCTAATGCCCTCAGACAAAAAAACTGAGAGAATTGCTTCTACTTAGGGAATTGTATTCGTCGTCGGGAAATAGATCCCCTTGTTTACAGGGTGTTACGGAATCTATAGGCGTGTCATAATTTTTCGCTGTAAATAGTCAACCTTAATATTAATAAAAAGATCTGTTAACATCTTGATAATTATCTAATCAAATTTTAGTCCAGTATTTGATACTTTAATCATTATTGGAAGTTTTGAGCTTTATTATAGTGATGCCGCGGGACGCGAGAGAAACGAGACGAGAAAAGAAATTGCTCTCGTATTTCGATACAGGACGAGACGAGAGAATGGTTTCCTGATAATGAGACGAGACGAGAAGACACAGTTTCTCGTCTCGTCTCGTCTCGTGGCATCACTGCTTCATTATTACGGTGATTTGCACTTTTGCGTGATCTTGTCTACTAAATTTGTAACGAAGGCTCCAACATCATCTTGTATGAAATTGTCTGAATATATGGTCATCTCAGTCACTAATAGTTGTCTCCATTCTATTATGTTTTGTTTTATTATAAATCAACAAAACATTTGTTTATCTTCTCTGCTCATTTGCACAGGTTTCTTTTTTCATCGCCTAAAAAAAGAATTCAATCGCATTTTTTAACGGAATAGTGAAAGATAATGAAGAAAAGAGTCGGGGAGCATTAGGAAAATGTGGAATAGAGCCATTAATAAAAATTTTTCATTTTGTAAATAACTTTGAAGATTAATTCCCGATTTAAGTAACTAAGGATGTAATTCTTTATGTTTTTAAAGGTACCCCACGAGGTATGTCTATACGCAGGTACTCTCACAATGACTATCTCGCTATATACCTATTTATCTTTCTCGCTCGCTCGCCAATTGAAAATTGAAAAAATATATATATATCAAACCAAATGTGTCTCAGTGATTTGCAAATAAGTAAGTGATCGCAAATTTTGATGCCTAATAATTAACACTCTGTATGGAAAACCTGTAATTATATAAATCCCTGTAGATTGATAATTTTCATTTTATTTATTAAAATAATTATGAATATATTCTTCTAGAGATGTGATGAAACAAGTCTTTAACATACATTTTAGTTAATTCTTCACCTATCTCATACGATCGCATTCATAGTAGATTTTATTAGCAATGGAAAAACTAATTTGATAAATCCAGTAAAACGGTCTCTTAATATTTTTTCATAACACTGTTATAGATTTCTATTGTTACTTGTTCCATCACTTTATCGCTGAGTTAGGAAATTACACGGTTGTTAAACATCGAACAAAATCATTATTACACCTGAAGATATAAACTAAACAGCTCAATTGAAAAGCCGACTATTATAATGGAAATTTTGGAATAATAATTCAGTGGGATATGGGTAAAATAGGGGTAGGTTAATTGCCTTGAGAATTGGCTGGAATTCCCAAATGTTCCATACTTTTGTCACGCGATGAGAGGGCTTTTGAAACAGAATTTCGTGTCACAAGTTTATTTCGTCTGTCACTCTGACTGTCACTAAATTAAATGTCGCCAATTGAATTTTTCCCATTTCTCTCGAGTGCTTTTCACGTCAAAATGCAATCAACTTTTGCTCTCCTCTTCTCTTCCTCTTCGAATATTTTCCATGAATGAAAATATCCATCGAACAATAATCAAAAAGAAAAGAAGACGGGTGGGAGGCGTGAAAAATTAAAATGAAAAATTGAAAAGTTCGAGAGCTCATTCCTTTGATGCTTGTTTTATGTACCTCTGAATATGTGACTTGCTACTGTACACATCGATTGAGTACGTTGTGGTAAAATGTTGCACGCATTATTGAATCATTAAAAAAAAGCAGAATGATTTCGGTCTCCATAACTCATGCAAATTGGTCATTGTCCAATTGTCGTAATAAAAAAGTCACATTAGGCGAAATCATCGAGGGGCATTTTCAAAAACCATTTCTGCTCCTACGAAACAAGACCGTAGAGATTTTTTGCAGAAATATGTCAATTTTTTTAGATAAGCTCAAATTTGGAGAAAGGTTTATATTTATTTTATTTCAGTCCAAAATTTCTGTAATGAAATTAATAAACAAGTTATTGAAAAACCAGACGAACTCTTACCACAGCTTACACTACTTATTTTCCGTAAGAACTTCAGTTTTTATTGCTGATGCTGCATTGCTGATGAATATATAAATAACTAAATGTAAATATTTCATTTGGCTATGGCATTAGGATGAACAAATAGGGTACCCTTCGTAACAACCCAGATTATGGTGTGCTCGTGTAAATTGCACCCTAGGACTATTATTAACGCACCCAATCGATTGCTATCCATCTCTGCAATTAAAACAAAATAACAGAATAATCCTACTATTGTTCTTTAAAAAATTTCAATTACGATGATCTTGACTATTTTTTTTCTTAATTTCACCTTTTTTTCCCTCTTTTCCTTCACTTTGAATAGCAGCACGCATGCTTCATCCAACGTGCAACAAGAATATCGCCTGAGCGTTCTCATATAATCGATACAACGTAATCATATAACTATTATGATATAAATTGCCATGAAATTCAATGTTTCGGGTCGTATTATTTACATTACGAACGCTTGGGGAGTTATTCAGCTGTATATGGGATTATTAATTCTATTTTAATTGTTCCATTTAATTACCTTCATAATAATAGAGTAGCGAGTGGTGAAGCATTGTTGGAGATATGAATTTAAAAATTTAATCAAGATCAATTTGCAAATATCTCTCAAATTGTTGGATTTAAAAAACCCATGTCAAGAAATTTTCATCCCGTAGAAAAATAATTCTTTCGACACTTATCGAGAATTTATAATCACCAAAATAAATCTGCAGTTAACATCAGGAGATATATGCTTATAGACAGCTTTACAATTGATGAATATCATTTTATGAAAATATTTTCCACTTCATTCTTGACTACTTTTCCATTTTGAAATAATGATCTGTAGATAAGTTTAGTGATGGAATGATCATGAAGGTAAATCAAGTTTTCCAACTTGTTGATAAAATAATGAGTACAAATAATGAGACAGACTCTTCCATGTATAAATAATTATGAAGAGAAATCTTCCAATTAGTGATTAGTTGAGAGAAACTGTAGATTAACGATTTTTCGCTGTCACTTGGGATTGAAAGGGATTAGGTTCTATTATTCCATCTGCGATTTCGAATTTCCGTTGTCCACAGAGACCCCACTATGGCTCCTCCTGCAGATAGCGCCGATCAAGAACGAGAGAGATCTCGTTGTCCTCTTTCTGCTGACGTTCAGGGATATTACTGCCTTGAAGCAGCCGATAGAGACCGACGACAGCAAGGGTGGACTCTCCAAGTTTGCCAAACTTGCCAGGTCTGTTACCAGGTCCAGATCAGTTCTTGTTTCCCAGTTCAGCTCACACCTGCCAGCCTTGAAAGACACAACGCTACCTACTGCGGCCAAACAGTCTCATCTTGCACATGTGAGTGTTAGCCAAATATTCTCACAATTTTTTTAGAAAATCATTTGATGATTTTCTTGATTTGTATCCTTGAACGTCATTTTCCATACTGTTCAATCAATTCCACAAACAACTGAATGGAATAGAATAGACTCAATTGATGGTCAATGACGAGGGGCTACTCAATTCATAATTGAGTGACACCATGGTTTCGAAGTGAAGTCGATTTCGGGTAATTTCAGTGATTTCGGAAAAAATGATTTCGGTGATTTCAAGTATTACGGAAGGTGAGTTCATGATTTCGAATGATTTGATTAATTCGAAATCAGTCATTTCACAAAAATAAAGTTAACAAGAAAATAGAGGTGGGCCAAAACGGCTTGTGTCAAATTATGAAAATCAAAACTGGAAAATAATAACGAATTGGTTTGATTCTACTCCGCCAATCTTGACCTAATGACGATGAAAACGATCCATTTTATCATTTTACTGTGGCAGTGAGTACGGTATTTTATTATCATCGATGGTAGGTGTGTCAATTTCAAGATCACGAATTACTTGCACGGTTCGTACTATGCCAGTGCGCCACTGATTTCGGTGATTTAATTGATTTCAGACAATTTCACCTGATTTCGAAATTGATTTCGGAGAGCTGAAATCACTTAATTTCAGTGATTGCGGAATGATTTTATGTCAGAGTAGCGCCGTGATTTCGGAAGTGAGTAGCCCCTCGGTGAAAGATCAAAATGAGAAATTGTTGGAAAAATCATCTGAAAGAAAGTTCCTTCCTATTATCTTATTATCAATCAATTCCATCTGTCTGCCTAGAAAAGAAAACCATGTAAACCCACCAACAGATGAGTGTAATACGATTTGTAAAGAAATCGTCTTGATTTGTTTGTCATTGAAATCAGTACCAATCTGCCCAGATGATGTCCCTGAGCGGTGATGTGATGCCTCAGTATCGTCAGGAAGCACCAAAGACACCACCTCACATACTCCTCCACTACTGTGCATTCAAAGCAATTTGGGACTGGATTATTCTCTGTTTAACATTCTATACCGCCATAATGGTACCATACAATGTGGCCTTCAAGAACAAAACCAGCGAAGACGTGTCACTGCTAGTTGTTGATAGTATCGTCGATGTTATATTTTTCATTGACATCGTCCTAAACTTTCATACGACCTTCGTGGGTGCTGGTGGTGAAGTTGTATCCGATCCAAAAGTAAGTTGCACTTTTACCCATCTTTATTTAGTTATGCTTTTTCACTGACTGGGCCATATACCACCATATATACATAGGGATAAACACAAATGTACACACACATATGTATATATATATATATATATATATATATATATATATATATATATATATATATATATAT
>NW_021680472.1:173451-180567 GCF_001412515.2 Diachasma alloeum | reverse complement strand
ATATATATATATATATATATATATATATATATATATATATATATATATATGTACGAAAATCCATCTGGTAGTCAACCCACTGCCTTGTCCTCGACCCTAACACATTAATCGATTTTTGTCCCCCTTGAGAGCTTCAAGAGATCCAAATACTTCTGAAAATTTGTTCTTGGCAAAATGCATTCTTAGGATTTTTAAAAGTTTAATTGCAGTTACCAAGTAAATGGGAATACTATTTATTATACCTCCATATTATGTTAAACCTCTGGCGATATACAGTGCTGATAAGGCTCTGAAGGATTGGAAATACCAGGGTCAACGTTATACGGAGATCATATGGGAGTCATGTGGACAGCAATTATTTGAATCTTTCGCAGTTTTTATTCTCATGGGTTTGGGAGTAATGGCAAAATCAGGAATTAGGACATAATATAGGTGTTTTGTGGATTATCTAGAGAAATTTTCTTCATGAAGACAATTTAGAGATACCTAGAGTATCGAAACACGTATGAAAAAATCCTATAGAATTTCCTATAGGAAATTTTCGAATTCTCCATAGGATTTCCTACAGGAAATCCTAAAAGAAATCCTATAGGATTTTTTCATACGTGGCAGGGAAACATAAATTTTATGGTATTCATAATTGCTCTTTCCCGTACGCCGTTTCGTAATTTTTCAGGGTCAGGTCAACTACTCTGAAAGGTATGAATATTTTCTTGTTGATCCTTCCCTAGAATTATAAGGTCTATGTATACTCCGGTTGGTCTTCAACCTCCGTAGAGGTAAGACGTGTTTTGATATCGCTCCTCAGAGCGCCCCGGTGTGATAAGTTACACGTGTTATTTACACCACAGTGAATCTCAATAACGAATTTAGCCCACCAGAGCTACATTCGAAATATCTGCATTCCACCAATCTTTCTCCAAGCGTTATGGAGGAAAGTCGAGAGACTTTAGTCAATCCAAGTTCACAAAACACCCAGAAAGCTCAAACGATGTCTGTTCAGACCCCTCTTTCATTCGCAGAAGTAACCCAGGAAAATCAAGAGTTTGTTCCCACTGAGGAACAAGGCATTATCATCAACGCAATCCAAGGCACACCATATAAAGAATATGTCTATGCGATCGGGGAATTCGTTGTACTAGAACACGTTAAGGGAGTCGAAAGACTCACGGGAAACCGCGTCGTGATCTATGTTTCAACCCCAGAGCTTGTGGACAAAATTACTGCACCCGAGACCAACATTAAAATAGGAGAAAACAAGTTGCACATCACCCCTGAAAAGGCCAAAACCCGAAAAGTGGTTTTATCAAACGTAATCCCGAAAATACCAAACTCGGTAATCGAGGAAGTATTACGTGGTAAAAGAATAGAACCACTTACGAAGATTTCTACACTGTATCTAATGCTAGACAGAGAAGGCTACAAGGTAGCTACTGCTAGGAGACTGTTGATGATTAAAGAAGAGGACGTCCAGCTTATCCACCAAAGCTTCAATGTCATTCACCAGAATAAACTATATACGATTACAACCACCGTGGATCATTTCAACTGTTTTAAATGCAATACACCTGGACACATAGCCAAAAACTGTCCCCAAGATTTAACACAAACAAGAAAATCGAACGTTACACACAGACTCGCAAGACAACGCGAAATAACACCTCCCAGCTCTTTAACTCTCAGCGACAGGTACTGATGACGTAACAAGGCAAGGAGACAATACCCATGGTCAAGGCGGTGATGAAGCAGAGGCGGGAAATAATACCGAGCAAATAATAACGGCTAATCCGGTAGACACAACACCAGAGTCTATGGATATTGAAACAGTAGGCAATCCCAAACGAGCCTTACCCGAGACACCTGACAACGACATAATCCTCGAGAGAGAAATAAACGATGATGATGGATTTGAGCTCCCTAAAGAGCAATTAAAAAAAAAGAAAAAGACAAAGACATCCAAAGCCCGACATCTAACTCTTGAAAATATGAGGATTTTCTCTCCTCGTTTGGCTAGAGAACTACAAAAAAAAAATCCAGAGGAACATGCAGTAACTTACGAACAATTCATTCAGCTCATTGATGATTCCTACCAAATCAAAAATGCTCGTGAGCTGGCCAAGAAGTTGGGGACAGACCCCAAGGACCTCGCCACAACACTACGAACCTTTACTATATATATTGATGAACGGCTGCTTAAAGGCCGGGTTACGCAAGTGGCGAACAAGCTCGACAAAGTCTCTACTGATCCAGACGTAGATGGCTACATCACGGCCTCTTCCACGAGCTCGCAAAACTAAATCTTACCATGGATGATCAACAACCAAACCAGCAACCTGGACCCATTGTAATTCAGTGGGACCTTAAAATCATCTTCTGGAACATTAGAGGAATCAACGCCCATCGGGAGGACATAGAACTTGCCCTTAAGGACATTGACATCTTCATTGGTGTTGAGACCAAAATCAATCCAAATGACAACCGACACTACAACTTCTCTGGCTTCAGTACCTATCGTATAGATCGACCTATCCTACCAGACGAAATAGGACACGGAGGTATTATAATGATTGTAAAAAATAATTTATCCGTTAAAACTCACGAAGACATTACTAACCCCCACCCGAATGTGGAACTTGCAGCCATCGAAATCAATAACGTAGAATCAAAAATAAATATTCTGGTATGTTATCGAAACCCACAAAGTAATCTGGATCATGAGCACTGGGAAAATTTTTTCGACATATATGGGCAATATGACAATTGTTTACTAGTCGGAGATTTTAATGCGCACCATGTTGCATGGAACTACAGTCAAAACAAACCTGATGGCTTAAGGCTCTATGACTGCATAGAAAAAAATGATATATTTTTGCATAATACTGACACTCTCACACATGTAGACGTTTATAGGGGAAAAAAGTCAAACATTGATCTAGTGTTGAGTAGCCCGGAAATCGCAGATATTATATCCGTTAGTGCACATGATGAAACCTAGGGCTCCGATCACTACCCTCTGAAAATTAATCTGAACGTTCGAAAAACCCAATATATTAGAAAATCATTTAGAGTCACGTCAGTACAAACAAATTGGGATACACTTGAAAGCTTATTAAATAATTCATTTTCACTATTTCTGTCACCAACATTTGATAAACTCAGCCCATTTGAAAAATACAAATATTATATAGAAAATATTGTTACCAATGTGGCTAAATGCACTCCGAAGAAAAAAACCGTATCAGCTAAAATACATAGAAACCCCGTTAAATGGTGGGATCCAGAGTGTGCCAAGGTCAAGAGACTCCGGAGGGCTGGTTACCTGAGGTGGAGATGTACCAAGAGGCTCAGGGATCTCATAGCTTACAAAAAAGCCACTGCCATTGCCAGGAAAACTTATAGAAAAAAGAAGAAACAATGTTTCATTAAATTTACGGAAAAATTAAACTCTAGGAAAAATACGAAATATATCTGGAACACGTGTAAAGTTCTGAAAAATTCCTGGACAAATACAAAATCGCACAATCCCAGAGATTATGTCAAGATACAGGAACAAATTATTCCGGCAATGGATAAACTAGCCCGAGACGGAAATCCCACCGACCTTGCCTACATTCCCCCTCTCAGAACCAAATTCTTTGTTTGATCAGTCTTTCTCCTTTGACGAATTTAACTATGCACTACACCATAGAAACAGTCTTTCGGCTCCGGGACTCGATGGTATCGATTATAATTTACTGAAAAAACTCCCAGCCCAGCTCAAGTTAATCCTCTTAGACATCTTCAACGAAATTCACCATTCTGGAGAGTTTCCTCCAGAATGGAAAAACACATTCCTACACTTTATCCCCAAGAGCAACAATTCAGGAGTCAGACCCATAGCCCTAACATCTTGTCTACTTAAACTGTATGAATCGATAGTGAAAAATAGACTCCAATGGTGGGTCGAGCGGAATAAACGCCTTCCTTTCTCTCAAACAGGGTTCAGATCTGGACTGTCCTGCAGGGACAACTTGCTCAACCTCACTCTACATGTAGAGGATTCTTTTAGAGATCAAGAGCAAACCCTAGCGGTTTTTCTGGACGTTGCTGGAGCATTTGACAATGTCGATGGGGATAAATTACTGGATATCCTTGTTGAGGTTGGGTGCTACAGTACCGTCCTCAGATTTATCAAATTCCTCACCCACGGAAGGGTTCTTCATTGCGATGCGTTGGGTGAGGAAAGTAGAGTTGCCAACATGGGGCTTCCCCAGGGGGGCATGCTCTCCCCCCTCCTCTACACAATCTACACTAGAAACATACTCAAAAAAGTAAATTCAAAAAGTAGATTCAAAAGTTGAATCATCTCTCTTCGCTGACGACATAGCCTTGTTTATTCGCGTCTCAGACTACAAAACCGACAAAGCTACACTAGAACAATCAATACAACGAGTAATGACTAATCTCAGTGCGTTAGGCCTTGAAATCTCCCCCCAAAAAACAGTCCTTTTGAGTTTTAGTAAAAAAGGCTCTGTACCAGAAATTTCCGAGATCAAAATAAAAGACCACACAATCGTATCCTCTCCAACTGCAAAATTCCTAGGTATACACTTTGATCAAAAACTGAATTTTAATCATCATATATCCATGCTCCAACAGCTGAAAGCTCTGAACATTGTAAAATTTCTACGGGGAACATGGTGGGGAACAGACCCTGAAACACTGATTGGACTGTACAAAAGCTACGTTCGATCCATAATTGATTATGGTCTTTTTGCTTATTTCCCCAATACTAAAAAATACCAATCAAAACTAGAGTCCATACAAAACACAGCCCTCCGATCTGCCCTTGGATATAGACGCTCTATACCAACAAATGTCTTGATAGGAGAATCCAAGCTCATGCTGATCAAAGAGCGTGCCAGCTTCCTATGCAAGACGTACTTAGTGAAAATCCTGAGCAACAAGTCTACCCAAGTATATGACACAATCTCCCTTATTTTTAAAGAAAAGAAAACAAGAGTCGTCTGCAGAGACAAACTGATCACCAAGAGATGATCAAGTCTATCAGAGACATCAGAGAGTTGTCTATCAGAGATGTTTTACAATTTGAAAACTCCTTACAAACCAATCCCAACTTCAATATCTTCCTCCACACACTCGACACCCTATTCACTTCCATAAAAACAAAATGACTTTGGCACCACTCTTCAAGCCCTCCCCAATCCAAACGAGGCATTAAGTCAGGAAATTACAAGAAATTTTGATAATTGGAATATTATTTACACTGACGGTAGCAAAGATACGGAAACAGAATATGTGGGAGCAGCCTGTCACTGCCCTACACTGGGTATTGACACCTCTGTTATCCTTAACACGGACTGTTCCGTTTATACCTCGGAATGCATTGCGCTAAACTTAGCTCTAGACTTAGCCAACAAAAACAGGGAGTCCAGCCACCTCGTTCTCTCGGATTCACTGAGCGCTCTACAAAGTCTAGAATCCGTTCATTTCCATCTGCATATCAACCCATACATTTTGCTCGCGATAGAAACATACCAACGATTCATAGAAAATAACCCGTACAACACAAAAATCATCTTCCGTTGGATCCCAGCGCATAGGAGGATCGAGGGCAACGAGAGGGCGGACGTCCTAGCAAAAAATGCTGACGAAGAGGACGATGAACACTTCTCAGTTCCACCTACCGACTACAAAGCTTGATTCAAGCGAGAAAGTCACATTAATACTCGTAACTTTATCCAGAAATAAGCTTTTAGCGAACAAAAACCAAAAGGACAATTATATTTCAAGTATTACTGGAAAAAGAGCTGCCGGCCCTGGTACTCCAGAAGTAAGCTCCCCAGGGAACTTGTGGTTTGGGTTAACAGGGCTCGAGCGGACCACTATCATCTAAACAAGTCTTTGTATCGCATAGGTATTGTTAATACCCCGGAATGCAGCTGTGGAGCTGCGACACAAGATATCAACCATGTTATATGGGAATGCCCGATGTACTCTAGTCAAGAAAGACAAATAATGAATGAAAAACTCATCAAACATAAGTGTCCCACGCCATATACCATAGCTGCATTCCTGGTGGCAAAGGACCTTGAGTCACTCAAAATTATACACCATTTTCTTAAGAAATGTCAAATTAGAATTTAAAACACTTGTATCAAACTATGTATTGTAACATTGTATCAATTGTATCAAAGAAAATCAACCGACGAAGCCAAACATCCTTTGTAACATTTTCAGCAAACTGATTGTAAATAACCCATTGTAGGTTAATACATTAATACATAAATAAAAAATATAAAAAAATGTATACTCCTGGGAGTGTCAATCTCTTCTTTGGTACGACTGCTAACGACGAGTGACCCGAAAGCAACAGAATTAAAAGTCTATGGAACAGGTTTGCAATAATTAACCACAATTCACGAAAACTCACTATACAATTGAAAAAATAAAATCTGATAAAAATATTTATTTGGTCCTCTCGAAGTATTATATTACATGTGCGACTGACCTCGTAACCTGCAAAATCAAGAAAAGTTTTGACCGACTGAGCAAAACATCAGGCTGAGTACACCGCGTATTCTAAAAAAATCAGTAGGAGCAGGATCAACGTTCTTGGCGCGGCGTCCCTGGTGGATCAGTCCGAGACTAGGGACTCTCGGAATGGACACTCATTCGACTCTCGGATTTTCGAAGGTTAGGGCGCCAACTCCAGTAAAGACTCTCGGCCGAGAGTGCATCCGAGAGTTGTTTATGCTTTCACAAATCAATTTGTTTATTAATTGAGGGTGCATTAGATAAGTTGAAAATCCTTTGTGGACCCAATGTAGGTAGAAAGGGTAATTGAGGGTCCCTCAAACATTGCTGAAAGCAGTCTCGGATCAAGTCTCGGACGAGAGTAGAGATACGAGAGTGGTTAAGTAATTGGCAAATTAATTATTTAATGATTTCCGATTAGTTAGAGGGGCTTTGAATAGCAAGAAAAACATTTTTGGAGTGTCTATCGGTGGACGGGGTATATGAAGGTCCCTTAAACATTGCTGAAAGCAGTCTCGGACGAGAGTAGCGATACGAGAGTGGTTTAGTAATTAACAAATGAGTTTGTTAATTATTTTT
>NW_021680472.1:170758-172352 GCF_001412515.2 Diachasma alloeum | reverse complement strand
AAAAATAATTAACAAACTCATTTGTTAATTACTAAACCACTCTCGTATCGCTACTCTCGTCCGAGACTCGATCCGAGACTGATTTCCGCAATGTTCAAGGGACCCCCCATTCCTACCTCTGCCGTGAGCCAATTGAAAAATCATTCTCTTGCAACTCAATGTGCATCCAATTAATAAAAAATAATTAACAAACTCATTTGTTAATTACTAAACCACTCNTTTGTATCGCATAGGTATTGTTAATACCCCGGAATGCAGCTGTGGAGCTGCGACACAAGATATCAACCATGTTATATGGGAATGCCCGATGTACTCTAGTCAAGAAAGACAAATAATGAATGAAAAACTCATCAAACATAAGTGTCCCACGCCATATACCATAGCTGCATTCCTGGTGGCAAAGGACCTTGAGTCACTCAAAATTATACACCATTTTCTTAAGAAATGTCAAATTAGAATTTAAAACACTTGTATCAAACTATGTATTGTAACATTGTATCAATTGTATCAAAGAAAATCAACCGACGAAGCCAAACATCCTTTGTAACATTTTCAGCAAACTGATTATAAATAACCCATTGTAGGTTAATACATTAATACATAAATAAAAAATATAAAAAAATGTATACTCCTGGGAGTGTCAATCTCTTCTTTGGTACGACTGCTAACGACGAGTGACCCGAAAGCAACAGAATTAAAAGTCTATGGAACAGGTTTGCAATAATTAACCACAATTCACGAAAACTCACTATACAATTGAAAAAATAAAATCTGATAAAAATATTTATTTGGTCCTCTCGAAGTATTATATTACATGTGCGACTGACCTCGTAACCTGCAAAATCAAGAAAAGTTTTGACCGACTGAGCAAAACATCAGGCTGAGTACACCGCGTATTCTAAAAAAATCAGTAGGAGCAGGATCAACGTTCTTGGCGCGGCGTCCCTGGTGGATCAGTCCGAGACTAGGGACTCTCGGAATGGACACTCATTCGACTCTCGGATTTTCGAAGGTTAGGGCGCCAACTCCAGTAAAGACTCTCGGCCGAGAGTGCATCCGAGAGTTGTTTATGCTTTCACAAATCAATTTGTTTATTAATTGAGGGTGCATTAGATAAGTTGAAAATCCTTTGTGGACCCAATGTAGGTAGAAAGGGTAATTGAGGGTCCCTTAAACATTGCTGAAAGCAGTCTCGGATCAAGTCTCGGACGAGAGTAGAGATACGAGAGTGGTTAAGTAATTGGCAAATTAATTATTTAATCATTTCCGATTAGTTAGAGGGGCTTTGAGTAGCAAGAAAAACATTTTTGGAGCGTCTATCGGTGGACGGGGTATGTGAAGGTCCCTTAAACATTGCTGAAAGCAGTCTCGGATGGAGTCTCGGACGAGAGTAGCGATACGAGAGTGGTTTAGTAATTAACAAATGAGTTTGTTAATTATTTTTGATTAATTGGAGGTTCTTTAGGTAGTAAGATAATGATTTTTCAATCGGCTCACGACATGTCTATCGGTGGACGGGGTATATGAAGGTCCCTTAAACATTGCTGAAAGCAGTCTCGGACGAGAGTAGCGATACGAGAGTGGTTTAGTAATT
>NW_021680472.1:149935-170733 GCF_001412515.2 Diachasma alloeum | reverse complement strand
ATCACTACTCTCGTCCGAGACTCGATCCGAGACTGGTTTCCGTAATGTTTAAGGGACCTTCACATACCCCCTCCACCGATAGACGCTCCAAAAATGTTTTTCTTGCTAGTCTAAGCCCCTCTAACTAATCGGAAATGATTACATAATTAATTTGCCAATTACTTAACCACTCTCGTATCTCTNATTTATTTTTTATCAATTGGATGCACATTGCGTTTCAAGAGAATGATTTATCAATCGGCTATCGATAGAGGGAGGAATGGGGGGTCCCTTGAACATTGTGGAAACCAGTCTCGCATTGAGTCTCGGACGAGAGTAGCGATCCGAGAGTGGTNCTCAATTAATAAACAAATTGATTTGTGAAGGCATAAACAACTCTCGGATGCACTCTCGGACGAGAGTGTTTACTGGAGTTTGGCGCCCTAACCTCCGAAAATCCGAGAGTCGAATGAGTGTCCATTCCGAGTGTCGGAGCTACTCTCGGATAGGTCTCGGACTCATCCGCCAGGGGTTTTTTAACTCACTGTCTGCATCAATCTAATCCGCCATCCTTTGATTCG
Organism: Diachasma alloeum; assembly: GCF_001412515.2. NCBI lineage: Eukaryota > Metazoa > Arthropoda > Insecta > Hymenoptera > Braconidae > Diachasma > Diachasma alloeum. The sequence continues at coordinate 170,173 of NW_021680472.1, read as the reverse complement.
CGCCAAGGACGTTGGTCCTGCTCCTACTGATTTTTTATTTCATGGAGAATTTTTTTAGAATACTTATTCCATTGAGAACTATTTTTCTTATAGAAACCTGATTGTGCACTATCACCATTTATTCAAAATTCCTGACTTGACTTCCTTTTTTATTTCTATGTATTTTTCAAAAACTTCGACTTCCCAGTAGGAATCAAACAAAACTTTTTCTTGGCTCAGTTTTTTTACAAAAATTTCAATATTATCTGAAGAAAAATGCGATATAGAAAAATCACGTGACTGAGAGTCCGCATTTTTTCGTACACGGACGTCAATTTCTGGCTCGACAGGTGTTGATGAAAACGATAGTGCTTGTACCCTTTTACATGGTACAACATACGGAGAGAATAAAATAATGAAAATTACTATGTCGAAGGAAAATTCTTCGTATCGGAAATTGAAAAGTGATTTTTTTTTCATACTGATTCACCTTGAAGATTTGGATTACACCGTTGATTACCAAATATAACTACTCTTAATACACTTCCTACAAATTATTACTCGCAACCAGTCGATTAGACTTTTTGGTATAAGTCTTTATCATTGGTCGGTATATCGTACATTGAGAAAAAAAAATATTTTTGCCAAATATCCATTTACTTGAGAGAAGTATTTATTTTTTCAATACCGTATTTCTCCCAAACTGAGCGCGCTGTTGCCACCTTGGCGTTTACCGCTATGCGCGCACTTCAAGTATGGCAGTAAATGAGCAACACTGTTGCTCAAGGGATCGACAGGAACTCACTGAAACCGAACGGTGCGGCGCCGCTTTTCTGTTCATTCGATGTTTCTTCTCTTTTTTTAGCTAAACAAATTTCCTGAGAAAAAAACGGACAACGCCAACGCTCAATAAAGGGATTGAACTAGGAACTCTAATTTTTTCAGATTTTTTAAGCGTCGAGAAACGCTAAAATATAAACAAACGACCATGGGCGGTGCTGCGCCCATTGAGCGAGTGATCGAGAGTTAATAGGCAATCTTCATTAGGTTTCAATTATGACAGGTATATTTCTCTAGGAGATGATTATGTTACTTATGACCTTGAATGAATTCACTCAATAATTATCCACATTAAAAAATTAATCGAAATTCTTTCCTCAGAAAATAACAGGGTCTCCAGCCGTTAGGGAAATTTGGGAAACCGGGAATTGTTAGGGAATTTGATTGGTCTAGAAATGTCAGGGAATAGTCAGAAAACTACGATAACTTTCTGGAATTTTAAAATTTGAAGCTTGTTTTCTCCAAATACCTAAATTTTTGGGAATTCTTCTGTTGACAAAAAACATTCTCTTGGAACCATCTTCCCGTGGGATCAGACTGGGAACCCACTGTTTTTGCGGTTTTTCTATACAAACTGCAAAACACTGAGAGTTCCAACCTGGTCCACTAAAGAGAAGTGAGCATCCTAACTTTCTAGACAAATTTTTCGCTGTACGTATTTTTGTTGAAAAGTTGACAGAGTGATCACCTCCTAAGGGGTTTCCCCTTAGGAGGTGATCACTCTGTCAACTTTCGCTAAAATTGAAGTCTTTGAAAGTTCCCTTAGCCATACTTGCTTTATTACGTAATTTCGATCTGATATAGATTTTTGTATTCCGCAATTTCGTTAGACTCTAGAAAATGAAATGAAGTACCCATTTTACGTCATAAATTATGGATAATAGCCCATGAAACAAATTTTTCTTTCAATGCACTCTTTTTGTTATTTTTTGCCTAGTGTCTAAAAAATTGAGTGGAGCATACAGACTAAATCTAAAAGATTCATTTTTGCTTCCGAATGGAAGCATTGTAATCGTGCTGTTTTCACATTCTCTAATTTTGATTGGAAATGATGTAGAATGGTCTGAAACGTAAAAATACGAAGTTTGGCGACCATGTCTGTTGGTGTCAATGTCCATCGCCACCTTTCCGATGGTCAATTTTTGAAAAATTGAGTAATTAATTGGCTAAACTTATTCCAAAAAATCTGAAATTTTGTCAGATTATAGATCTTAACAAGGACTAACTCTGTGCAAAAGTTCAACCCGATGGATCAAATAGTTTTTGAGAAAAAGCTATTCGTTTTTAAATCGTTTTTCGCTAATATCTTCGAAGCTAGTCAACAGATTTCAATTTTTTTTTCAAAATATTCATTTCGATGCCTTCTATCCGAATCAATCAAAATATATATACCCGTTCATACAAAGTTTTCGAGATATTTCCGTTTTTTTATAAAAATTCTTGTAATCACTCTAGCTTGTACAACAATTGAGATATCAACTTGAAATTTGGACAGAATCTTCCTCTTATAATAATAATCCTTCCTAGTGAAAATGAACTCAATCACATGAGTAGTTTCCGAGATATTTGACTTTCTCTGAAAACCTTTTATGTGCAGTATCTGAAAAACTATGCAACCGATTTCAATTTTTTTTTTCAAACTATTTGCTTCGATGCCTTCTATCAGAATCAATCAAAACATAAACGGCCGTTCATAAAAAGTTTTTGAGATATTTCCGTTTTTCTGTTTTTTCATAAAAATCCTTGCAATCACTCTAGCTTGTACAAAAATTGAGATATCAACTTGAAATTTGGACAGAATCTTCCTCTTATGATAATAATCCTTCCTAGTGAAAATGAGCTCAATCACATGAGTAGTTTCCGAGATCCCGAGTGGAAATTCTGTTCAGGTCTCGATCAGAAACTGATCAAGTCCGATCCGAAATTCTGATCAGGCATGTTACGTCTCTGCCTTAGGTTTTTCCACTAGGGTTTCTCCGCCTTCCATCATTAGGCATTAATTAAATTGAATTTTTTTGAGAGAAAAAATTAGTAACTTCCTAGCCGGGAATCGAACCCGGGACCTCCCAATGTCGCGTCGGGTGCTCTTACCATCTGAGCTACCAGGACACTTACGAATTTCACTCTCAAATTGACTCATACCCGAGTGGAAATTCTGTGCAGGTCTCGATCAGAAACTGATCAAGTCCGATCCGAAATTCTGATCAGGCATGTTACGCCTCTGCCTTAGATTTTTCCACTAGGGATATTCGACTTTCTCTGATAACCTTTTATATGCAATAGCTTAAAAGCTACGCAACCGATTTCAATTTTTTTTTTTCAAAATATTTGTTCCGATGCCTTCTATCCGAATGCCTTCTATCCCATTCGGAAGCTTACTACCAATGGAATTGGTAGAAATGAAAGAAAGAAAAAGAGTTATAACACATGGCTTCGGCCAAAAAGGCTCGAACCCCTGCTTGTTTCTCAATACATTCTAAGCAATGGAAAACGAATAATCAATTTTATTCTTTGAAGTCTGAACATTGAAACAAATGAAAATAGGAAATGACGATGAAAATTCACTTGATGGGTCTTTTCGCCAATCAAAGATAATTTTACTTTTCCGACGTCTGCCTTTCAATTTTGTTCGGTCAAGGAATTAAGGATAATCGGGCGAGGAGGAAATGTAGGAGGTGAGGCGGAGGGGTTTCTATTGTTCTCCTGCAGAAAATCAATCGCTGAACAAAAAATTTTTTTCCATTCGGATTCAAAATTCAGGCAATATTAGGGAGTATCTCCGGTTAAAAATTATTTTCGGAGCTAATCAAATTTATTTGTCTCTGTTCTATGCATTGAATGGTTTTTAGATTGTTTTTTTTTTAATAAATGAAAAAATGTTAATCCGTGCGAAAAAGTGGCAACATCGTCGGTAGTTTTTTTTTCACCAGGAGCTGGTACCACTGGCTCGAGGGAGCTTCACTGACAACGCTTCATCGCTCTCTCTCAAGAGACGTTTAAATTGACCGCGCTACCCCCACCCGATCGGTACTTGGGACGTTGCTGCCTAGGCGACAATCTTTTTCACTCAAAAAATCATTGATCACATGTCCTAAATGTGTTTAAAGTTTCATGACTTTGGCTGCATTTTTTCCTTGGGTTTTGCAGTTTTTTTTGTGATTTCTATAAGATCGCGGGTTAAATGACCAATTTTTCAAAAATTCATAATAAATTAACCATGCTCTCCAGCAGTCTAAAACTTTGCACACGCCTTTTCCATCATTTAAAGAATACGTGAAAAAAAGAAAAAGAATGGTTGCTTTTTTTCCAAAACCCTCCCAGCTCGCCCGATTGTCCTTAATGTGCATGGATCCATCTATTGCTCATTGATTATCAACGTCAGGTGATCCTCGATTATCAACTGTTTCAACCCTCTACGGTGAATTTTAATATCCCCACTCTATGGCCTTCAAAACGGAATGCCGGTGTCCCCATTAAAGCGTCCTACTACACTTTTCCCCTTCGAGTCTATAAATTTAACATTCTTTAATAAAAAAACGTTTTTTATGGTCAGGTAATTTCATCAATTTGACCGGGAAAAGTCAGGGAATTTTGTTAAAACTTCCAGGTAGACACCCTGTAATAAGAAATTTAGGAAAAATGAATCATCATTGGAAGAGTTCATCCCAGGTCAAGTGCAACTCTCTAGAGCATTATGATCGTCATAATTGAAACCTAATCAGGCTCGCCTAGGAATGAGCAGATGGGAGAAATACGATTTTGAAAAAATGAATGCTTCTCTCAAGTAAATGAATATTTAGCAAAAATATATTTTTCTCTCAGTGTGAGTGAGAAAAAGCTAATTTTGCCCCATCTGCGACACTGCCCTCTTTTAAATTTCACTTTCCCTTTATCCTCTTTTCCAGGTCATCAGAATGAATTATCTGAAATCGTGGTTCATCATAGATCTCCTCAGCTGTTTACCCTACGACGTTTTTAATGCCTTTGATCACGACGAAGATGGCATTGGTAGTTTGTTTTCAGCACTGAAGGTTGTTAGATTACTGCGACTGGGACGGGTCGTACGTAAACTAGATCGCTACCTCGAATATGGTGCTGCTATGCTTATACTACTCCTGTGCTTCTACATGCTGGTGGCCCACTGGCTTGCCTGTGTCTGGTATGTCATATTAAGGTGATTTCTTGTGGTGGATTCTCCGCTTCGTGATACCTCCTATTAGTATTTTGCAGTTTAGAACCTTACACTGATAGAAAAGATGGAACTATTATCATGATTCGTTAACTATTAACAAATCCCGGTAATAGTTAAGGGGAGACTACTATGACTTTCAAATGTCGTGGGGTATTGGAATGAGATTTCTCATACATTGAAGATCGATTATATATGTCTAAAAACGAATAGTTAGTGCAAAAAAATAATTGTTTATTGTTCGTTTACTCCGCAAACTCTTAAAATGTTAAAACCAATTCTTCAAAAGAATCAAACAACTGAGATCACCATATTTCGCATTACCCGAGGCCGCGATGTGGACGCAGTGGTGCATCGGCCTCAAAGAAGAACCAATACACTCTACTCACCAACACGACACTCGGGATAATTTTTCGGAGTGTGAATTACAATCGAGTACAACAACCAACACTCCGTCTGTTCCCTCAGACACCAAACTCCGCTACACCTCCTAGTAGCAATTTATAAACTTAAATAAAGTTGATATTGTGACTCTTCAAATTTCAATCGACACCTAGGCAATCACACAGGTACCCGCTACTCTTCTCGAATAAACTCGGTCCCTATCGATTGAATTTCAAGGTGGGCACCACTGGTTTCAATCATTGGAGTATTAAATACTCTTTGATATTTTTCGAAAATTAAAACGTGTCATGTTTAAATTTCAGCGTTATACATTACAATTTATTTTTTTCAAAATAATTTCTGGTACCGTATTAGTCCATTTTTGTACGCAAATTTAATGTTAATGGACTGCCCATGATAGTGAACAATTTCTCGACCCTCTCTTGATATTTGAATACCCGTGTGAATATTTCTTTATTTAGTTTATCTTGGGTTCCTCTCCTTCCAAGCTCGTATTTTTGCAAGTTATTTTTTAAATCTCTCCAGTATCTTTCAATATTCTGCGTATGCCAATTTCGGTTGTATGAATTAACAAATTGATATCTATGATTTACACACCTGTGAATATATCCTTTTTGGGTCAACCCTCGATAGCTCTTTCACCCATCAGTCACTATAGTTGTTCCTTTTTTCACATATTTATCAATATAACATTGTAGAATTAATTTCGACCGATCTTGTACTGGCACTGTTATTACTTGCTTGCTGTCCCGATCGAATATTTCAAATATCCACGGCCCCCGGGCCTCTCTCCCTCGATTATATTTTCTCCCTCCTATTCTGGTCTCGTCAACTTCTACTGTCTTATCCCTCCCCCCCTAACTTTTCGTTAACACGTGCCTCAGACCACGCAGAAAGTATCTTGTTTACTTTTTTTTGTGAGATTCCTCACCGTATTTTTGGTTACCCCATGTTCTTCAGCAAGTGTTTGAATTGTGATTTTATTGCTAATTATATAATAAGAAATGATTTTAAATGCTTTTTCAAATGTTATTTTTAAATTTTCAAAAATAGTATTACTAAGAATGTTATATTGAGTATTGCATTGTTTCTTAATTAATTTGTAGTGTGAATTTTTGATGTGATGGACTTTCCTACATTTGAATTTAAGACTCCCTGAATCACGAGTTATTTGTGCCCCACGCTCATGGCAATTAGCATGCGCCACTAAGACACCGCGTGAGATTAAGAATTGTAAAGTTCTTTCTCTGTCTAAAGTTAATAAAATCACATCGTCGTATTTCATATTACTCTAAAACTATTTGAGAGCGACTCTTCTAGTAAATTGATTTGAAAAATATAGATAATTCTGAATCTAGCGGTTACAAAAAATTGCACCATTTATGTATTATAAAATAGCCGGAAAAATATTTCTGACAGAATTGAGAATATATTTTGAATCTTTGAAGGATAATTTTTCTCCCTATTTCATATGAAGGGCGCAAATTTTTATATTAAACAAAACAAAATTAGCTGTCTAAGAGTCGAATTTCAAAAAACTAATTCGTAATTGTTATTGTACACATTTTTTTCAAAATTTTGAGAAAAAAACTAGCTCAAAAAATTAGAGGCCCTGGACTATTTTTAACATTTTAAGCGACTGCGGAGCAAACGAACAATAAACAATTAATTTTTTTGCACTAATTTTTCGTTTTTACACATATATAATCGATCTTCAATGCATGAGATATCTCACTCCAATATCCCACGACTTTTGAAACTCGTAGTACTCTCCCCTTAAAAGGCATTAATAGCAAATAAATCCTTCTATCAGTGTAGCAGAGCATCCAATAGCATACATATAGTCATGAAATGCAAAAATTCATTGCGTTTTATTTAGAAAACATCTTCACAGAGACAAACTTAATTTGATTAAAAGAACTTGTCTCGTAAAAAATTCTAGAACACTAACATTACTTCGAGATGTTGTTTTCTTCGAGATTTTTCAAAAATATAATCATCATATTTAGTTGTGTTAGTTCTTCTTTCTACTTTAAACTGTAAAGTGCTGAGTTCTTTCCTTTTACTACTCCACGTTAAGATCATTGGTTGTTTTTTCTTCAGTAGATGATTTTGAGAGAGTGGGGAAAAGTGGAATTTTTGTGATTGACTTTTTTTTCCACAAAAAAGTACCTTGGTACTTTATCTAAAAAATTAGGCTTTTTTTGTCTATAGGCAGAAATAGTAAAATTTTTTTAAAGTTCAAGTTTGTCAGAAAATACTTTGTGGACCTAGTGATGAAGTCTACTACACATATGAAAAAATTCCATAGAAAACCTACGGAATTGATAATAAAAAAATTTTTTTTTTTAATCTACGGAATTCGCTAGAAAATTCTATTAGAATTCTATAGAAATTTTATGGGGTTTCTATAGGATTTCCATTAGAATTCTATTGAAAAATTCTATTTGTTTTTTGCGCTGATTCTATTAGATATTGGATAAGACAAAATCAATAGATTTCGAATTTCTATTTGAATTTTTCTCTTGAGATTTTTTCTATAAGAAGGCTTGGGCTTTAATTTTCCAAGTTTTTTCCACTCGGATTCTGTAATTTAAAATCCTGTAATGTCAACGAAATCGAGAGAAAAAACTTAGAAAATTTGTACCCAATAATTCTAATAGAAAAAATCTCAAGAGAAAAATTCATTCAGAATTTCAAGATATATTGACTTTCCCATCAAATATGTAATAGAATTAGCGCAAAAAATAAGTAAATTTTTTCAATAGAATGTCCTAGCGAATTCACTAAGTTTTTTATTGATTTTTTTCATGCGTGTATTTCAATATCAGAATCTTTTGATTTAACTGAGTTATTGAATCCAGAATATTCATATTTATCGATCAAAATATTTTTCAATCTCAATCCAAAAGTTGATAGCAAGAACAATAGGCGTTATCGGAGTACATTCAACCGATTAATTCCATCGTGTTTTTCTCCTGTGTTCCCAAAAGCTTGATAGCAGAGAAGGAACATCCCAAGTCGAATATGAGCAGATCCGCGTAAAATCCGAAACCCAAAAAAATTGATGTCTGGGATTTTCTGCTCGATTTTTTTCTAGAAAGTTGGGCATCAAACAAACATTTTAAAATAAATTTTTTTGAAAAATATTGATAATTGCGGGAGTTATGATTTTTCAAAAATTTCCATTTTTTTTCGATAAAAATTGTATTTTCAAATTATTACCAATATTCCAGTCCCCTTCAGAGCTATCAAAATTTTTTTCAGCAGACTCGAAGAACATGAAAAAAATCTTCAAAATGAGACGTCACTTGCTGCATTCCATCCAATTTTACGCGCTTTATACGTCAAAACGTCTTTTTTTTCAGTCGCCATTGTCTCAAAAACCAATTTTTTTGAAAATCTGAAATTTTTCCCATAAATCATCAATAAAATGCCGAAAATTTGGGCGCCAAAAAAGTTACTATTTTGCAGTAGTTTGGCAGATATAAATTTTTTTAAGAAGCAAATCACTGAAAATGATGAAAAATTGCGCTAAACTATATCACGGGAAGGGCCCTTGTCAATGAATAGGTGGAACGTTCAAGTGTGCAGCTACCCGAGCTAGTCTGCAACGCCCTTTCAAGGACCAAATTACGAATGTGGAGGAATTATATGATTGGGCACGAACAAATCTATCCAACATCACCACAATTTATGTGTCAAAAGATGAGATTCTCGAAATGCAGAAGAAATGATATCAACGATTTGCTAACGTCAAAGGCATTCCAGGAACTCGAGATTACCACTGTTACATACCGATTTCAACTGGTAGCATGATGGTCAAACTTTTTTCATCCTCACAACAGGCTGAGACATTCAAATTAGCCGATGATTTACTGTCACTCGAATCTGTTAAATCTGAAGTAATTATCATTCATCAAGGGAAATGGTGGGTGGGTTACATTTTGAATAGAAATCATAATTCTAATCAATTCTCTGCATCTTTAATGGAACCCTGTGGTCCCTCGTCGACTTATAAATATCCCACAGTACAAAAAACAGTGACTGCACCATTTGAACAAATTCTTTGTGAAGTAGATAATTTGAAAAGATCCAGGTCCAACAAGTTTACAATTCCTAAACGAGTTGAAAATGCAATTGTTCGTAAATTTCTCGATTATCAAAAAACTTTACTAGAAGATTGATGAAAAATATATGAAATTGTATGATTCCAGAAATATTTAAGACGTTTGTTTAAGGGATTTTGTGTTATTATTTTCAACAGTAATTAGAAATGAATTTAATCTTTCCAGGTATCTTATCTGATGATTACCAAAAAAGCATACCAAGGAGGGATCATGGGAAGAATAATGATCTTAGATCCTTCTATTTACCAATTCTCAATGAAAAACTCACTCATTTGTGAGATAATTGAGTAATTCAACGCAATTTTTCATCATTTTCAGTGATTTGCTCCTTAAAAAAATTCATATTTGCCAAACTACAGCAAAATAGTAACTTTTTTTGGCGCCAAAATTTTCGTCATTTTATGGATGATTTTTGGTAAAAATTTCAGATTTTCAAAAAAATAGGTTTTTGAGAAAATGGCGACTGAAAAAAAAGACGTTTTGACGAATAAAGCGCATAAAATTGGATGGAATGCAGTGAGTGATGTCTGATTTTGAAGTTTTTTTCATGTTTTTTGAGAAGGACTGCAATATTGGTAATAATTTGAAAATAAAATTTTTATCGAAAAAAATGGAAATTTTTGAAAAATCATAACTCCCGCAATTATCTATATTTTTCAAAAACAAAATTCAAAATGTTTGTCTGATGCCCAACTTTCTAGAAAAAAATCGAGCAGAAAATCTCAGACATCAATTTTTTTGGGTTTCGGATTTCACGCGGATCTGCTCATATGCAATATTTATAATCTTTGAAATTACCTAATTTTTTAGATAAGTGCAGGGTACTTTTTTTGGACAAAAAATCTTGTTGACATTTTTCTCTAGGATTCATACTTGCTGAGATAATTGACAACAACTATCAACATGAGATTAGAAGCTCAAACCTTTGTACAACTTTTCCACTGAAATAGTTCATACGATCTTGCCCTATAACTCACATTTTTTTCCTCGATTCACTTTCCTTTCGTTTGTTTTCATTGGTGTGGCTGTTGTATTTATAGCTTCTCTGCCTCTCTTTATAAAATATCGTTTTCTCAAGAGCATTTCTGCTCATGACACCCCTCAAGGTACTCAATAGGCAGGTCGGACGCTGATGGTGGCGTTCAATACTCGTGGCTGTGGAAGTTGGCAAATGTAACTCAATCGCCATACAGCTACCTGTGGACCAACTCCAGTACTGTGCCTGAGCTCGTCGCTGGGCCGTCCAGGAGGACTATGTATGTCACGGCTTTGTATTTCACTATGACGTGTATGACATCAGTGGGATTTGGTAATGTCGCGGCTGAGACGGATAATGAGAAAATCTTCACTATTTGCATGATGATAATTGCTGGTAAGATTAGGAGAATAATCCATTGCAATCTAATGAAGCTTTATTCTCAAATCTGAATTTCAAATTTGCTGTTATTTATTTTATCTCCATTCTCTGAATGAAACTGATCATTTTTTTTTATTACAATATTTTTCATGTTTGAAAAATGCATTGAACCAGCTTCCCTAGCTAAACTGACGTTTTTTTCCAATGGAATAGAAAATGAACTGAGTAAATATTGATTCTATAAGAACGGGAGAGAGATTGGAAGAAAATTCGCAGATTATTTCCTGAAAGTCTCTGTGAGGAGAAAGTTTCCAAGACTCTACAAAAGGAACTTTTCTGTACTGCTTCTCACGATTTCTCGTCTGGGAATTGGTATTACATACTTCCCAAACTCGAAAACTTGAAAATCACTACAGAAAAATATTGTTCCTGGGCTGTTGCGATGGGGTTTTTTTACTCGTGTGGTTAGCCAGTCCTCGCCTACGGCTCGGAGGCCAACGCCACACGAGTAAAAAACCCCATCGCAACAGGCCGGAAAAATACTATTTTTGAGGAGGTGGAATCGCGTAGAATATGACAAAGGTTCTTTGAGGTTTGTTAAAAATCTGGTGAGGTTTGTTGATTACCAGGATGGTCCCGTAAGGGGGAAGTGTAGGTTTGATCCTGCTTGTAAGACTAGTACACAGAAAATTCGGCCTGAGCCAAGTCTATTTATTCTGTAAAAACAATTATGCGCAAATATTTACAAATGACTCAATAGTTGAGTTCCAATTACAACACAGTAATAAGTGTGATGAGTTTCACTGTTAATTTTCACTAATATTGTTCACTAAATAACCGATGAATTTCCGTTGATTTTATTACATAAATAACATGTTGAATTTACTGTACAAGTGATAACTGACTCGATGATTTTACTATACAAACGGTAAACTGTCTCGATGGTTTACATTGAAGAAGTTGAATTATTATTGTTGAGCTACGAGACAAAATACACGCTGATCTACAGGCGAAATCGTTGAAATACATTTGATATTGATAATTAACTCATAACATTCGTTGAATCACTGACTAAAATACTGTTTCGTTGGATAACCCACGAAACGGTTGGTGTATTAATTCTTGCGTTGAAGGTCGATGAATATACTTATTGTGTTCACGGAGGACGATGAATAACCACGTGTTATGCCTACGGGAGGCGATGAGTGACTTATTATATCCACGACGGAGGATGACTGACTGCTCGTAAGTCAAGCAAAAATGGTATATTTCGGCTATTTTCGATGAGGTACGACTTAACGCGAATAATTAGGTCAGATGTTGAAGAGTCCTTGACAGACCCACAATTTAGGAAAGATTTCAAACAAGATCTCCTCCTGTAAATCAATCATGCTTAAAATAATTTGCATAATTTGAGCAATTCTAAAACAGAGGGCTATCAACAATTTTTTCTGGCATTGATTTCGAAGTAATTTCCGGAATTCTGAATTCTTGAAGAGAATATCAATAGAACTTACTTGCATCACATTTTTCCAGCTGCCAAAAATCTTCTCTCATTTTCCTCTAAAATGACTAGTTGTTGAGATATTCAGGAAACAATCCTTACGAAATTCGTGACCTTTTCTCCCGAGTTCTGAATCACCTCACCGTAAAATTGCATTCTTCAAATTCCAATTATTGTAGTAATCGACTTCGTTCCAATGAATTCATAATAGATTGACTCGCTGAGTGGAAATGGATGAAATCAAAAGAACCCAATGGAACGAAATTACAATTTAATGATTAGCCTTTTTTTCGTGGGGTTGAATCGAATTTTCCTTCTGTGGATAAAAACTTGTGTGTGTTCCGTTTAGCCTTGCTGTATGCTACAATATTCGGTCACGTCACAACGATAATCCAGCAGATGACGTCTGCGACGGCAAAATACCACGACATGCTAAATAACGTTCGTGAATTCATGAAGCTTCATGAAGTGCCAAAAGCCCTGAGTGAACGCGTCATGGATTACGTTGTGAGCACATGGGCCATGACAAAAGGCCTCGACACAGACAAAGTACTGAATTATTGTCCAAAAGACATGAAAGCCGACATTTGTGTGCATCTTAATCGTAAAGTTTTCAATGAGCATCCTGCTTTCAGGTAAGCGTTTACATTTTCTATTTTTGGATGTTTTTACCTATTTTGTGAGGAAAATACTTTGTTTCTTGACGTAATTACATGTTCTTGAATTTTGTCACTCTTTTGTCGAATTTATAAGACATAGAATTTCCTTTAAAGTTTCATAGTGCTGACATCATGAAAAGTGACAGGGGAAAAATTTATTGTCGAAAAACTCGAACGAAAAGGCAGTTGAAATTCGACAAAACAATGTCGGCAACACTTTTTCTACCGATAAAGGTCAAAAGATTATTCATTCAAACCACACTCAAAATTTCAAATGGATTCCAATTTTTGTTCTTCAGTTTTTCAAAGAGAAAATTCATTCACTTTCTGTTCCATTTTTAGAAACATGATAATCGTTTGTTTTTTATTTCAATGCATTCATAGAAGAAGGATTTTTTCACTCACAAGCTTCAAATACCTAGTGACAAAATTCTTTTCTGAAAAAACTGCTATTCAAATGCCAGCCCAAAACAAATTAAGTATTCCATGCCAAAAGGATCAACCGTCGACCCTCACCCGGATTGGATTTTTCCATGTGTGTCGTAAGGTTAAAGGAGGGAAGGGAGAGTTGTTCATAACGGTCCGATGTTTCTAAGGGTTAAACAGGAAGGACAGGTGGAGTAGGTATAAATGTTATGCGTAAAGAGGAGAAGGGCCATAAAATCAAATGAGAACGGCGAGTGGGAAAGAAATAGGAGAATTCTCTAAAAATGTGAAGATCAATTAATGCAGGATAAGAATAAAAGTAGAATAACATGGACCAATCGATGTAGGTTCTATTATTCCATCTGACTTGACACTGCAAAGGCATACGTCCCTAATACCCTCTTTTCCGACATAAATTCATGAATTATTAAATAAAATCTTCGTCCTTAATGATGTATAATGATGCGGAATTGTTTCAAGTCTTAATTGAATAATTGATAATCCTAATAGGTTCTTAATCTTCTCAATCTTGCGAATGAGCGTTTAGCTGTCCAAGTGGAGTGGGATACAGCTGGTACGCCACTCGTCATGGCGCGGCCATGAATATCGTGTCCGCGACCATGGGCACGGCCATGAAATCTCCATGGCCTTTGAAAACAATTTGGGGGTCCATGGCCACCTTACATGACCCCAAATCTTAGGGGTTTCATGGCCTCGTTGCTGGGCCAACATTTGTTGAGGGGGCGGGCGATCACAAGTGTCAGAGGGGAGAGGTAAATGTACTTATCGCAAGGGTGCAATGGGAGCGATGAATAGAATAATCGCAAGGGTCAAACGAGAGAGACAAGCGAAGTTATCTCAAGGATCTAATGGGAGCGACGAATAGAGTAATCGCAAGGGTCAAAAGGGAGAAACGAACGAAGTTATCGCAAGGGCCTAACGAGAGCGATGAATAGAGTAATCGCAAGGGTCAAACCAGAGAGACGAGGGAAGTTATGACAAGGGTCTAATCGGAACGACGAATGGAGCAATCGCAAGGGTTAAACGAGAGAGACGAGCGAAGTTATCGCAAAGGTCTCATGGGAGCGAATTAGACCCTTGCGATAACTTCGTTCGTCTCTCCTATTTGAACCTTGCGATTACTCTATTCATCGCTCCAATTAGACCCTTGCGATAACTACATTTACATCTCCTGTATGACCCTTATGATCACCCCACCCCCTCAACAAATGTTGGCCCAGCAACGAGGCCATGGAACCCCTGAGATTTGGAGCTACGGAAGGTGGCCATGGACCCCCAAATCGTCCTCAAAGGCCATGGAGGTTTCAAGGCCATAGCCATGACGACGGATACCAACATTGATGGCCGCGCCATGACGAGTAGCGTATCTAGTCAATACCGACTTCATTTATTTGGCAAATTGAGAGAGTAAAGAAGTTGCTGAAGTTGTGGACCAATAGGAAATAAACTTCTTCGAATGATGATGAAAATTTATTTTCGTGTCACGGGACCTGAAATACCCGATTTTCGTGGCGTTGCGCGCCACGAAATTGGCGTTTTCAGGTCCCTCGACACGAAATAGTACATTACATGCCCGAGCCTTGGAAAACAGATCAGCGTCCCCCACGTGCAAAATTGCCTTCCGAGCCGAAGGCGAATTGAGTACATGTAATTTTTGTCGATTATGGAAAATGCCTCGAGTTGTTGATCACTCATTCTTATTTCCTCTCTATGATATTATTCTTATAACAAACTATGTAAGAAGTATTCTGTGAATGATCACGCAAATTTGAATCACTGGGGAGTGATTAAGCGTCCCTAAGCATGGAAATTCCAATGAACTCTAGAAGCAAAATTGAATATTTTTAATTATTTGAAGAGAAATAGTTTTCAAAAACATTTGGAAATGAGTCGGGCGGAGTAATCAGACGAGTTGAACGTTTGTAAAGGTCAAGTAGTCAAACGGTCAGAAGGGTCAGGCATCGCATTCGAGCCGCGGGATCCCATCTGACGTGTTAAATCCGTCCCGTTTGATCCTTCGGATCACTTTGCCCGTCTCTCCTGTTTGGTCCTTAAAAACACTTGACCTATCCTCTTTTTATTCTGCCAGAGCTTTGTAATGAAATTATTTTTCTTTTAGAGAGTTATCTTTGAAAATTAATTCCAACGGAATTAATTAGACAATAATTTCGTGAAATGAACCGAACTGCTCGACGGAAGTAGCTGACACAAAAATGTTTTTGTTCAACACAAGAAAGTGGTTAATATCAATTTTAGAGTAATTAAGGCATTAATCGTCAACAAAATTATCATGAGACTAATTAATATTTCTAGAATTACAAGTTCATTAAATTCGGTGTTCTCGTAAATAACATAAATAACTAGGATAGACCCACCGATTAATATTGTAACAATCAATTCGAAGACGATATTATTAATTATTATTTATTCAAATCAAGTTTCATTTGGATTAATCCAAAATCGTTCTTCAAATAATTCAACGTCGACTCGATTCTTCAATTTATATTCATCCAAATTTTTCTTTCTCGTTATCTTTTTCTCTGAATAATAAATGTTAATTGCTCTTTTGTTTCAAAATATCCGTCAGGTAGGCACGATCTCACCTTGAGGTCGGCTGCCTGACCCCAATTTGATCAAATTCCGATTTGATGTCTTTGATCGGCATTTGAACGGGGTCAATTGAAGAGAAAATCATCAGATTCAGATCCGGTCCACCTGACATTAATTTTAATAAGTTTTTCGGATAATTTAATTAACTATTATTATACTATTCAAATTAAGTTTTACCAACCATTATCAATAATTATTTTCAATCTTTAAAAAGTATCATTATACTATAATTAAAATAAATTAAATTAAATTAATTTAATTTAATGAATTTTATTTAATTAATCAATTTAATTAATAGCCAGCCCTTCTCAAATGTACAAAAGGAAGGGATGATGATGCCGTAAATACGTATTAAAGGAGTATCAAACTTACACGCAAATGATCTTGAGAAAAAAAATCACCAAATGTCTATTTATTTATTAGTGTTATTGTTATTATCATTATTATTATTTATTAATGAAATGAATAAAAATTTAATTGAACATATTTTATCTCTGAGAATCCTGAGTAGAAATTCCAGTCAGGTCTTGATCAAGTTTGGATCAGGTTAGACCTGACCACTGATCAGGTATTGATCAAGTTGACGGATCCGGTCTTGATCAGACATGTTACGCCTCTGACCAATCCGGATTTGATCAGGATGACTGGATCCGAACTTGATCAAGTCAACTGTATGAAAACTGGATGACCTGTCTGTCAGTATCAATAACAATTATCAATGATAATTAATCCAAAACAAAAGATGATTCAATTCTTTCACCGTAGGCCGCCTCTCTTAATGAATCACTACTGTTATTATCTCTGAAAAAGCTTATTATTTTTTTAGCGATGCTGGGGATCGAACCGGGGACCCTATGATTGCTAATCCTATGCCCTAACCACTACGCTATCGCGTTATTTCTATTGAGTAAACTGTACGTTCCCTATATGATTTGTATCGGGATATTCGTTGAATTTACGATTATTCCCGATCTCGTGGATGTATGTGTGTATTCTCAGAGATAAAATATGTTCAATTAAATTTTTATTTATTTCATTAATAAATAATAATAATGATAATAACAATAACACTAATAAATAAATAGACATTTGGTGATTTTTTTTCTTAAGATTATTTCCGTGTAAGTTTGATACTCCTCTAATACGTATTTACGGCATCATCATTCCTCCCTTCTGTACATTTGAGAAGGGCTGGCTGTTAATTAAATTGATAAATTAAATTAAATTCAATCAATTAAATTAATTTAATTCAATTTATTTTAATTATAGTATAATGATCCTTTTTAAAAATTGAAAATAATTATTGATAATGGTTGATAAAACTTAATTTGAATAGTATAATAATAGTTAATTAAATTATCCGAAAAACTTATTAAAATTAACGTCAGGTGGACTGGATCTGAATCTGATCATTTTCTGTTCAATTGACCCCGTTCAAATGCCGGTCAAAGACATCAAATCGGAATTTGATCAAATTGGGGTCAGGCAGCCGATCTCAGGGTGAGATCGTGGCTACCTGATCAGAACTTGATCTGAATCATCCTGCAGTTTTTCGGATCTGATCTACTGGATCAAAGCTTGGTCAGGTTCTCATCAGACATCATCTGATCATGTCTACCTGATCAGAACTTGAGCTGAACCCGCCTGTAGTTTTTCGGATTCGATCTGCTGGATCAAAACTTGGTCAGGTTCTCATCAGGAATCACCGGATCAGTCGAACCTTATAAAAACCTGATCAAGTTCTGATCGTGCTTCAGGTGGGCCTAAATCAATTTTCACTCGGGATACACACGCACATCCGCGAGATCAGGAATAATCGTAAATTCAACGAATACCCCGATACAAATCACATAGGCAATGTACAGTTTACTCAGTAGTAATGGCGCGATAGCGTAGTGGTTAGGGCATAGGATTAGCGATCATAGGGTCCCTGGTTCGATCCTCAGCATAGGTAAAAAAATAATAAGCTTTTTCAGAGGTAATAACAGTAAAGATTCATTAAGAGAGGCGATGAAAGAATTGAATTGAATTGTATCTTTTGTTTTGGATTAATTATCATTGATAATTGTTATTGATGCTGACAGACAGGTCATCCGGTTTTCATACAGTTGACTTGATCAAGTTCGGATCCATTCGTCCTGATCAAATCCGGATTGGTCAGAGGCGTAACATGTCTGATCAAGACCGGATCCGTCAACTTGATCAATACCTGATCAGTGGTCCAGTCTAACCTGATCCAAACTTGCCTAATGATGGTAGGTGGAGAAACCCTAGTGGAAAAACATGAGGTGGAGGCGTAACATGCCTGATCAGAATTTCGGATCGGACTTGATCAGTTTCTGATCGCGATCTGAACAGAATTTCCACTCGGGATACTAAAAGTCCGGTGACGTTTGGACCTCATTTATTTTCAATTTTTTCCTTTAGAATTTATTTTTATGGTGAAAATTTTTAGGAAGGTTCTATAGGTAATTCTGAAATTAAAACTCGAAAATTTGAAACTGAACCTTTCTTTGTTCTGAAAATAATTTATTGGATTAGTTCACATTCAAAATCCTCAGCCAGATACATAAATAACATTATCTGAAGACTTTATAACGTTTCGAATGAAAATGAGGAAATCTTGAAAAAACGGGAAATAATGTATGTAAATCTAGAACGTTACGCAACTTCTAGTATGGCTCCAAAGACTGGCTTTGATTGTGACAATTGATAAAAAAAATTAACAGAATAAAACGTGATGTAATTATTAGATTTCCACTTTTTCAACTTTTTTTTTCCATCATTGTAGGCATCTAAGAATTGAAAGAGTATATTTCGATACAAACGCGACGGATTTTTTAAGAGTGTGAAGTTGGCAGCCCGCGGCAAAGCTGATATATTTTTGTCATCACGCTGTGCGAAAAAATAACTCTTTAGGCACGCAAAGCGAATGTGTGGAACATCCCTTTTCCACACATTGTAATGAAAAATATCGTTCGATACTCATGGGAAAAGTGTTTTTTGGCTCGTGGGAGGTTTATAGCACGAGCTGAAGGCGAGTATCGAAATATACTATTGTCGGTGATGTTACGTTCAACGTTTGCCGAATTGTGCCTTTTTGTTTACACGTAAACGAAAATATTTTTCGTCAAGTCTCGTCACATTTCAGTACCAGGTGAAGGTAGCAGCAGTAACAGAAAAAAGTTTTCATCCTACACGTTCCCAAAGGCGGAAGAAAACATTTTGGAGCTTGATAAATGTAAATCGATTGGTTACAACCCTAGTTATGTAGACAAAGTTAAAAAAAAAAGCTTAACTAAATCAGGAGAATGTTTCTCAAACCCCTCCACTTAGCAAAAAATTCGCGTTCACTTCCGGGAGGGTGAGAGTCAGGGGGTGTTCGGTTGGACATAAAAGACCTTATATTGTGTAAGATAACCCAGCGACACTTGAAAGTCCGTGGCGACTCAATAAACCTATCGAGTGATCGTTGATATATGACGGGACATCTAAAAAAATAGGAATCATGTAGAATTCAACCCATTTGGCCCCGCCTTTCATATTAAATACTCATTCTTCAAATTATCACCTTATAAATACTCCGTAAACTATAATTTTCATCCCATTCAGATATTTTTTAAATGTTCTTTAGACACTCCAGAAAGTAAAATTAGGTTTCCGTTTCCCCTAATTTTAATTAAATCATGAGAAATAGTAAATTTTATCATTGGGTCCATAATGTATTTCCTCGTCTTCGGTTCGAATGATAAACTTACATTCATCAGAATAGTTATTTTCATCACAAGGTCCACAAAGTACAGTAGACTCTCGTTATAGTCGCATTCGTTATAGTCGCTTTCCCCTCATATCGATTTTTTCGAGCTCGAGCGCTTCCCCCACTCCGTACCACCTCCGAGGTGTGGATTTAAATGCCCCTGTGTTATCTCGGAATGGGCTTTGTTTTGCATTACTAAGAAATTCGGGAAATAAAATTTAGGAAAAATGAATTTGCGAGAGAGAAATTCAGTTCACTCTTGACTGTCACGAAGAGAGGGTCTTTGCAGTGGTGCATAATCCTGCTTTTTATTTGAATGAACTGAATAAATTTTGGAGTGTATTGAACAATGCGATGTTAT
>NW_021680472.1:143564-144843 GCF_001412515.2 Diachasma alloeum | reverse complement strand
CTAAGAAATTCGGGAAATAAAATTTAGGAAAAATGAATTTGCGAGAGAGAAATTCAGTTCACTCTTGACTGTCACGAAGAGAGGGTCTTTGCAGTGGTGCATAATCCTGCTTTTTATTTGAATGAAGTGAATAAATTTTGGAGTGTATTGAACAATGCGATGTTATTAATATTTCTATTCATTTCATTAATTTACTAAAAGTGTTCAACGCAATTCATTTTGTTAATTTAATAAAAGTGTTTAATGAAAATAATTTTTATATTTAATAAAAATGTTCAATGCAAATTGAAGAGAAAAATAATTGGAGTAAAATTTATTTTCTTATCGCTCCCGATTCCCGGAATTTAGGCTTACCGTGAGCGCCTGGTGGGGGAAGAGAAATACAGTCCCATTCTCAGAATCGGCTGCCCCTACAGCCCCGTGAGTGCGACTATAACGAGAGTCTACTGTATTTTCTGACGAATGTGGCTTTGTAGGCCGAGCCGAAGGCGAGGCCTATAATCACATTCGTCAGAAAATACTTTTGGACCGTGTGATGAATGCAATTTTTCGTCAGAAGGCCCGTAAACCGCGATCAAACCGAGCGAAGCGAAGTTAGAATCGCGATTTACCGGGTCTTCTCACGAAAAATACTTTGTGGACCATGTGATGTAAATGATTTTATGTCACGGGTTCAATAACCGCGACTTAGCAGAAAGAAGCCAGGTTAAACTCACGGTTTATCGAGCGTAATAATATATATTAATTTTTTGCGAGTTCCTCTTTTCACTCGATTTTTCATAAATTCTAAAATAGTATATTGCTAACCTAGGGAGAGAAAATAAAGTGAGGGTTGTAAGCACGTGGATAAGGCTCCTTTATTTTGTCTCCCGTGGTTTGAACGGTATTTTTCACTTCGGCATAGACGCAAAGTCAGATTTTTAAAACAGGTGTTCAGAATAATAAGTTTTATATTGTGTGAAAAAGGTAAAATACCGAGTAAACCGAAAAAAAATAATTTTCCTAAGATCTAATTGAAATATAATCGGAAAAAATACCTAGTTTTCTATGGAATCTAACGAACGTTTTGAAAAAATAGTTTAAATCGGAGGAAAATATGGTGCGAGGAGCATTTCAACGTCAAAAATACGAAAAACATTGACGCCTGACGTACGGGCTAAAATGGGTTGGGTACGAAATTTTTATCAATTTTTTAGGTACTCCATGATATATCAAAAGTCGCTCGATAGTTATTTTCATCAACCGAAGACTGAAATTTTACCAAGAATCCCCCCCCCCC
>NW_021680472.1:80590-143551 GCF_001412515.2 Diachasma alloeum | reverse complement strand
CCCCTCAAGAAGACGGCTGCCTAATTTTATTCTTTGGAGTCTAGCAAATATTTGAAAAAAAGTTTGAATCTAATGAAAATCGTGGCCCACCAAGCATTTTTATGGTAAAAAATTGAAAGATGAGGTTTTAACACGAAAAAGGGGGCCAAATGGATTGAATGCTACATGATTCCTATCTGTTTAGATATCTCATCATATATTAAAAGTCCGGAGCACGTCTAAAAATCTTCGTCAAAAAACTTCGTTAAAAAAACCTGGTTAAATTCAACTTGGAAAAGTGAACTTTTCGTTAATTGAACTTTTGTCAAATTGACCTTTCCTAAATAAAACCTTTCTGTTATCTTGTCTTTTGTAAGAATATCGGTAAAATCTATGTGTTTGGAATTTCAGAGTATTGCTATTCGTTTTGTTTAGTTCCTTGAGAAATGAACCAAACAATCGTAATCGTTTAAATTTAAACTTCAAATTTTTAGGGTAACTAAATATGGTCCAAAAAGTCAGGATATGATGATACGATTTTTAGAAGGTGTCTGTATGTATGTTGAATGTATGAATTTTCAGGTTCATTACCGAACAAAGTACGAAATTGTCACGTAATTTTTCCCGAAGAAGTAAAATCTTATAGAAACTTCCCGACTTATTATGCCTCCAAAATAAAAAATTCTTGAACGTTCAACAATTTTGACGTGGATACGTCTATGGTTTCAATATGGGGAGTCATTTTGGGAAACGGTCTTTATGTGCAGTGCCATCTATCAGAATTCTAGAAAATTCTAGATATTTTGAGGTAATTCGAGAAGTTTCTTGAAATTTTGAAAAAATTCAAGGAGTTTCTAGAAATTTCGAGGAAATTCAGGGAGTTTCTAAAAAATTCGAGGGAATGCAAGGAGTTTCTTGGAAATCCGAGAAAAAAGGAAAGACCATGGACGTATCCACGTACAATTACAGCTGTATCGAAGATACAGTCGCTTGGAATTTTTTTTATGGAGCTAGTGAGTTATTTCTACGTTTCGTTCCGTAAAGTTTCTCAATCGTTGGGCAAAAATTACAGAACGACTTGTTATCCCCACAGCGGTGAATCATCAGACAAGCAGGCGACCGACGCTAATCGACAGAAGATATTTGACCGTTACTTTGTCTACTAGTTACATTCTTTTCTTTAATTTCTACCAATTACATTGGTAGTAGGCTTCCGAAGGGAAGCATGCCGGAAAATAAACGTGACGGTTTGTGACTTCCGCCAAATTCCAAGATTTCTATTCACAAATGAAAATTATGGTAATTGGAAAAGATTTCGAACCGTTCTATTTCGCTCCGCTCTCCCGGAGCGAAATAGAAAGATAGAAATCTTTTTTTCTCACCCTAGAATTACTAAACATGCTTGTTAGCACTCGGTTTACTTGATAGGCATTTTCATTTTACAGAATCGATTGTGATTCTTGGATTTTAATACAGTACTATGCAGTGACATCGTTCAACGACAAAAATACAATTCAATCTCTACACGAATATTATTCTAACCGCAAAGTAAGTTTAATCAGTCTCTCCAATCGTCAGTCAGTTTAATCAAGTCTGGAGGTAAATCTGTAAGATTTCTCACTTGAGAAAAGGACTATTTTCCATTAAAACAGACGGACGTTCAATTGGTGAACCTAGAAAATTNTGGCTACCACTAGTGGGTTAAGTTGTAGAGAAGGCCGCTAGAGGCGCTGTACAGCTCATCCGACTATACGTTTACCCGAACGCAGAGCGCATGCCCAAGTGGGGGGAACGTCAGGGCACATGGTGACGCCCACTTTATCGCTCCTAGGATGGGTAAGTGAGATTTACCCTCCTTGGAGCACCGAGCGTCTCATTTACCCTCCTTGGAGCACCGATTATTCAAGTGCCGCGGTAAACTCTCTTTACCCCCTCTCGACAGAGCCCGAGTAAGCGCCGTTTATCGGGCCGAGTGACGAAAAATTCAATTACGAACATTTTGTTTTTTATTAAAGTACTCTCTTCATCGGAGCTATTTACAAAACACCTCAGTCGAAATCAATCTTTCTCTCTCGTCCTCTTCATATGATTCCACACCACGATGATAGAGTTTTTCAGTAAGTGACATTGCATTACAGGAAAATAATTTATATACTACTTACCAGATTACACAACCATAAAACTTTCACTCGCAAACAACATGAACTTGAACTAAATCTCTATATTTTTAGCGAAATAGAGGTGTCCGAAAGGTCGAAATTACTGATATAACCTAACTTGGTTCAAATATTCAAATGTCCGTACGCATCTCAGTCAATGATTACCCACCCATACCCTGTAAAATNGCCCACCCATACCCTGTCAAATGTTCGAAACCACATATTCAACTTATCAGTAAAATGGATTTCTCATCTTGATTACCGACCCTTGATATTACAAGAGATGTATATCAATACAAAATTTCAGTTCGATATTGTTTCTGTATCACAAGTTATCAGCCCCACAAGAACGAGAAAAACAAAAAAACAGAAAAACGTAAATATCTCAAAAACTTTGAACGAAAGGGTATATATATTTTGATTGATCTAGATAGCAGTCGCTGAGACAAGTATTTTGAAAAAAAAAAAATTTAATCCGTCCAGTAGTTACCGAGATATTTGACAAAATAGATGGTCACTAAAAGTTGAATATCTCGCGAACCACTTGGCCGATTTTCCCCATCTAAAATACGAACCGTTTATATCACAAATGCTAGCAGCGTACAAAATTTCAAGTCGCTATCTCTTTTTTTCATTGAGTTATTGTGCGTACAAGGTTTTCGGTGGAAAAACGAATAAACGGCTATATCTCTAAACTCTGTATGAGTAATATATATGCTATGAGTGGCTTAGATAGAAGGCATTGAGACGAATATTTTGAAGACAAAAAAAATGAAATCGGTGCAGTGGTTGGCGAGATATAGATCAAAAACGAAATAGAAACAAGTGGTTATATCTCGAGAACTACTGGACCGATCGAGCTGAAATGAAGCACCATAATGGGGCTCATTGATGGCTATCCTGACACAAAATTTCAGATTTTTAGCTCCGAATTTCACCGTATTTATGTTCAATTTTCTAAAAATAAAACCCGAAAAACGCGAATTTGCACATACACACATACAGACATGACCTTAAAAACATCATTTCTTCACGTTTCATGATGTCTTGGACCATTTGCAATCAAAATTAGAAAATCGAAAAATCGACCAAAAACAATGCTTCCCTTCGGAAGCAAAAATAGTAGAATTTACGTGGCGATTCGTACAATTGCAGTTCCGACTTACGCTTTTTATTGAATTTTATTTCACTCGCGGATTACGTTTCGAAACGTAATTTTGACGTGGATACCTCTATGGTTTTAATATGGAGGGTCATTTTGGGAAACGGTCCTTATGTACAATCCCATCTATCGGAAGTCTAGAAAATTCTAGACATTTCGACGTAATTCGACAAGTTTCTTGAAATTTCGAAAAACTTCAAAGAGTTTCTAGAAATTTCGAGGAAATTCAGGGAGTTTCTAGAAAATTCGAGGGAATTCAAGGAATTTCTAGAAAATTCGAGAGAATTCAACGAGTGTCCAGGAAATTCAGGGAATGCAAGGAGTTTCCAGGAAATTCAAGAAAGAAGGAAAGACCAGGACTTTTTTTCGCAATTTTCTTTCTACGTTAAAAGTATAAAAGTTTTTTTCAAGTTTTTCGAAGTTCAGGTTGTTCGAATTTTTTTCTCTTCAATTTTTTTTACCAAGTTGTTTTGACCAAATTTAATAACCAAGTTTTTTTGACGAAGTTGTTGCAACGGAAGTTTTTTAGACACGGATCCTAAAAGTCGCTCGATAGATCCATTGAGGTACCATAGACTTTGAAATTTCAGAGAGATCCTCCCTTAAAAACTTGTGTAAAGATCAACAGAGTGTTGTAGTAAGAAATAATAATAATTCGTAAAATCATATCTCAGCAGTCAGTTATCTAAAGAATATGAAAAAATTCAGAAAACTGTTTTTCATATAACTATCACAGAATAAACAACCATCTACCGCCAATAATTTTTGAAGGGATCAGGGTCAACAATTGATTCATCTGGCACAAAATATTTCAAATACTATCCCAGGTAATGACTTCCGATTATTTCCGATTATTCCTTATTGCAAAAAAATAAGTAGATATAATGAGGTTTGTGTCAATTCCTTTTATATTCCGATTAGCGCTGAGCTCGGATTGAAAAGTTAGGATTGAAATGATAATGAAAACTAATGAGAACTAATGAGGAGATGGATGGAATACTGTTCCATTCCGATTATTTCCGGAAAAAGTGAATATGTGACTTGACCATTGAGAAGATAAAGGAACTAAACGGTAAGTGAATGATATTCTGTTTATTTTCAATAGGAAGTGGTGGGTGTGGATTCCAAGACCTAAAAAGTAATGGGAATTAATAGGAATTGCCGGAGTGAAAAAAGTAATGAGAACTAGTGGGAACTAATGAGAAAATGGCACTGGAGGTGCCTTTTTCAATCAGTTTCCGATTTGTAAGTGAAATTCGTCGTAACTTGGGGACATGAAAGAACTAGAAGGTTCCCGACAGCTATCCCTTCAGTGCCAGATAAGCAACCAGTTTCAGAATTTTTAATACAAATAATAACACAACATAATTTTACTTGATAGATACCTGTGGTTCCCAGTGAATCGTATGGACTTTCGGGATGGAAAAAAACGAGGATCAATGGAAGTGGCTAAAGAAATTCAAAGTCGATTGTCTCTCGCCCCGGATGTTTCTAGGCGACATTACCTGTCGAGGCGACATACGGTATAGATCGTCTGGGCGAGCGCGTACCTCATGTTACTGTGGGAGCTCGCCCCCATGTTACGGTGGGAGCTCGCCTCCCAGCGTGCAGGCAAGTCTGTGGGCGAGCTTGTCAATTTTTTAGTTTGTCAGCGATATCTCCAAAACTAAGAGAGATAGCGATTTTTCATTGAAAAATTGGGCGGTTAGAGTGGGGGGGCGGTCATCGGGGATTTATACATCGAGATCCCCCCCCCCCTACGCCCCCAATTAACGCAAGCTCGCCCCCATGCGTTCCAGGGCGCGAAGTTCAACACAAACAAAGGAGCTCGCCCCTCTATACTCGAATTCGATAGGAAGATTCCGCAGCTTCTCTAATGGTTTTTTTTTCACCAGAAATTTTTGGTGAAGAATATTTCATGGAAAAAATCATGAGTTCGATTATTATATACTACCACTCATTCTATTGAGGCGTTGTCTGCAGCACTTCTTCGGCTTAAATGTTTCAATTTTTTCGTTGATTTGTCCAATAAAAGAAAATAGGAATAAGATAAAAAATGTCCTAATATCCAAAATTGTACAAAAAAATAGACTACTAATGATTTTTCTTTCCAAATTAATTTCTATTGGACCCTACTGAAAAGGAGAGTAGTCAAGCTGCAAATTTCCCAAAAGAATTGCCACAAAAGTAACGGAATTTCCAGCAGAAGTCCAGTGAACATCTTTTATATATTTCTCTAGAAGAACTCCTTTTTCTAATTTATTGAGATGTTTTTCAAATAATTTCCAATTTCGATTTCTAAAATATTAAAAAAATTAGTTAAAGAATCTTCACTAATACCGCAATCATGTCATTAATAAACAATTTCAAAGGGAAATGTCAGTCGACATTTTTTGTCAGAAATTAAATTGTCTCGTTCGAATTCTTGGAAATCTAACACCACTAAAATTTGATAAACATCTTTCATTTCCTCCTCAACCAATCAGCTCTCAAATACTCTAGACCACCCATTTCATCAATTTTTCAAGACGAGAAAATTTTAATTTAGGAAAAAACTCGACAACTTTGGACGGACCGGGAAAAAATCACGTCTCAGCACAGGAATTTTTATCGTACGCTACAGAAATTTGTCTCTGACTTGCCATGAAAAATTCCTGTATTTTACAGTGAAATTTACGGTGCAGGCACGTGAATTTGTCCAGGTCCGGCCAAATGAACCCATTTTACCGTGCTAGTACGGTAGTTTTCCTCGTATTTTGTTCTCCGCGTACTACCCTAGTAGGAATTTTTCCTGGTTGGGCAACTTTGCCTATCGGGGCGACATTCTGTGGGCGAACTCCCCCGCATATGTCGAACTTCGCTTGCCCAGACGCGTCGGGGCGAGCTCCTTTGTTTGTGTCGAACTTCGCTCCCTGGAACGCATGGGGGCGAGCTTGCGTTAATTGGGGGCGTGGGGGGCAATCTCGATGTATAAATCCCCGATGACCGCCTCCCCCCTTTCTAATCTTCCAATGTTTTAACGAAAAAGCGCTATCTCCCTTAGTTTTCGAGCTATCGCTGAAAAACACAAAAATGGTGGCTGAAAGGGGGGTAGGGTGTACATAAATATGTTGAGAATTTATACTCCCCCCCCCCCAATTTTTTAACGAAAAATCGCTCTCTCTCTTAGTTTTGGAGATATCGCTGGCAAACTAAAAAATTGATAACCTCGCCCACAGACTTGCTTGCACGCTGGGGGGCGAACTCCCCCCGTAGCATGGGGGCGAGCTCCCACAGTAATATGAAGTACGCGCTCGCCCAGACGATCTATACCGTATGTCGCCTCGACAGGTAATGTCGCCTAGAAACATCCGGAGAGAGAAAAAATCGACTTTGAATTTCTTTAGCCACTTTCATTGATTCCCGTTTTTTCCATCCCGAAAGTCCATACGATTCACTGGGAACCACAGATATGTATTAAGTAAAATTATGTTGTGCTATTATTTGTATTAAAAATTCTGAAACTTGTTGCTTATCGGACACTGAAGGGATAGCTGTCGGGAACCTTCTAGTTCTTGCATGTCCCCAAGTTACGATGAATTTCACTTACAAATCGGAAACTGATTGAAAAAGGCACCTCCAGTGCCGTTTTCTCATTAGTTCCCACTAGTTCTCATTATTTTTTTCATTCCGGCAATTCCTATCAATTCCCATTACTTTTTAGATCTTGGAATCCACACCTACCACTTCCTATTGAAAATAAAGAGAATAGCATTCACTTACCGTTTAGTTCCTTTATCTTCTCATTGGTCAAGTCACATATTCACTTTTTCCGGAAATAATCGGAATGGAACAGTATTCCATCCATCTCCTCATTAGTTCTCATTAGTTTTCATTATCATTTCAATCCTAACTTTTCAATCCGAGCTCAGAGCTAATCGGAATATAAAAGGAATTGACACAAACCTTATTACATCTACTTATTTTTTTGCAATGAGAAATAATCGGAAATAATGGGAAGTCATTACCAGGGATACTACATAATAGTGATACCTCAAGTGCTCTTAATTGCATCGAATTTGAGGATTTGAAAGACAAAACTTGTGTCATTACTCGCAGGCAGCAAACTTTCAACAATGCCGTAAAGATAATTTAGTTGCAAGCTAACAAATCCTCAACGAGAACCAAATAAATTTGTTAATCAAAGTTTCCACAGAACTTTAATTGAATTTTAATTGCAGTTTTTCTTCTGAAAAAATGAAACTATTTCTTCATTTTTTTTCCTCGGATGTTCAAACTACAGTTTTACGACTGTCTGCATAATTCCTCTTAATCCATTTTTCAGACTGGCCTCGGATGGTTGTCTACGAGCTCTGGCAATGCACTTTACGATGTCGCATAGTGCGCCGGGAGACTTGCTGTACCACACAGGTGAGTCAATCGACTCACTCTGCTTTATCGTCACGGGTAGCCTTGAGGTCATCCAGGACGACGAAGTAGTTGCAATCCTCGGCAAAGGGGACGTATTCGGTGACAGTTTTTGGAAAGATTCGGCAGTAGGCCAGAGTGCAGCAAATGTTCGTGCGTTAACATACTGTGATCTTCACACCATCAAACGAGATAGACTACTGGAAGTGCTCGACTTTTATCAGGCTTTCGCTAACTCATTTGCAAGAAACCTCGTTCTCACATACAACTTGCGGCACAGGGTAATGAATTATTCATTAATTTAGGAATGCAATCAAAGAGAATTTTAACATATTCATTCATTTATTTTTACATCTTCAAACAGCTTTAAATTTCATTTTTTCAACCAGTTGAATGAAAACAAACATTAATAAAGAAACAAGCGATGAGTTCTTTCAGTCCTCTTCGGGCTTATAGGAATGTATTCTCTAGTTAAAGGGGATAAGTCGAAACATTTTCTACAGATGATTTTACAAATATCTCCGAAACTGGTAGATTTAATGGAAACTATGAAAAGATCATAAAAAGACAGTGTTCATCATTCAGTTGCATAAAAAGATCCTACCTAGCCCATAGTCACTAGAAAAATTTCTTGCGGCCTAGTGACAAAAAATCCCATTTGCATAATTCAAGAAA
This sequence comes from Diachasma alloeum, assembly GCF_001412515.2. Lineage (NCBI taxonomy): Eukaryota > Metazoa > Arthropoda > Insecta > Hymenoptera > Braconidae > Diachasma > Diachasma alloeum. The sequence goes on along the minus strand of NW_021680472.1, from coordinate 135,169 downwards.
TTCCTTGTGAAAAAACTACCTTGACTCTCAAAATTTTTTCTTCCTCTAAATTGAAAATTACCAAAATAGCTGGATAATCAACTGAAAGAAGATATATATATCTATATATCAAATATCTCAAGGATGACTAACTTTTAGAGAAAATATCAGATCCTTTTAAAAAAAAATATTTCCATGAAATTTCTCTAAACGTTCGCCTTCTCAACATATTCGCCAGGCAATCACTGAATTCGTTTCAAGCTCATCTCCTATTAATACTCCATTACTGAACTATTTTCATCACAAGAGTTCCTTTGTCTTTTCCATCTATAACCTTTATTATTATTATTCTTTACATCAAAGTCCATGATCGGTGCAAAATTCACAAAGAGATGGTGAAGATGATATTGATAATAAGAGTTTAGAAAATCAGGCCGTTGTAGAGTTCATTGATTGATTAATTTTCGTAAAAGAATAAGGGTTCGGAAAGAAGGAAGAAAGTTAATGATTTATCAATTTTAGTTTTCGATGTGCTGATATGAGCGGCGTATTCTATTTATAGTTTTCTTCTTTTGGCTCTCTGAGACCATCACTGTGCATTTTTCGACCTGCAAGTTCCAGCATCACTCGAGACGTGACATCCTGATCGAGGACTGATTTGGCGTCTCTAGTGCCCTCCTCAATCTCTGGCAAAGACCCCACGCCCCACACCTCCAGGTGTTTAATCGTAAAATTCTCCTTGCCACTCAATTGAACGTAATTGAGAAAAGTCGTGCAAGATGGACTAGATTTTCCCGTTCCATAGTCACAATCTAACCACAAACCAGGATAATTGAGTTGTCCTCCAATCAAGAGACCATTTGGCATCGTCTGCTGATGTTGATTCAAATACTGATAATGATTGTTATAGCCACTTGATGGAAATGTGAGAATTTGTGGATCTAATTTGAATAGAAAACACGACTGATTACCCACGAAATTTGGACTAAGTGACCAACTGTCAATGGCGAATGCACCAAAAACATGGTCATCGGTGTCTTGTATTATAATTATTGTAGCTCCTTGCATTTGTATACGTCCTAACATCGTTGAAAAGGATTCACCGTGAACTTGACTAGAAAACAAAAAACGCCATTCATTCCTTAATTCATGAGGTAGACTGAGATTTAAGAAAAGTACATCACCAAGGCCAAGGATACTCGGAAAATGGGGTATATTTTCCAGACCCTTGCAAACTGGCAGAAGATTTAGGTCGTTGATGCGTGCACTTGTATTTTTGTCACCTTTTTTCTGTGATATTAAAAAGAGGCACTGAAATACGTGTGATTGAATGGCTTTAAAAGCCGCTGACTGATTGTACCAATTTTCAATTTGCTCGTAAGTTAATACATCACCGTATTTTATTAACTCCTCGCAGAGGGATTTTGATCGCATTTGTATTCTTCGAGTATTTACCGTACAACCGATACTGCTCCAGCTGTTGTAATGACCATTGCCACAATTCTTTTGCAATCTTAGATACGAGTTGATCGTTGCTTGAAGGTACTCCAAAAATGTCGCTGTTGGCATCTCAAGTTTTTGTTCCTCATCGCAGTATCCGTGGAATACTAAATTTGTGCGCTCTTCGGGGCTTCCTCTCACCGCGTAAACGTAAAGTTTGCCAAAATTTTCACCGTTTATCGCAGAAACTTTTTTTCCAGGCTCGTAGCAGAGAAAACGCACAACAAATTGAAGAAGTCCTTCGTCGAGGTGTGTTGACCAGTGCTTGAATATATCCTCACGTTTTATTGAACCTGAGCTACGAGACATTGACTTGAATAGGTTCTCCACGAGGGTCAGCTCCTCAGCTGAGAGAATATTCGCTGAGGAAGCTGAACGACTTGATCCGTGGCCCATCTTTAAAAGAATAAACAATTTAGTACTTTCAGCACGTTAAAATCTCTATTTTTACGGGGATAATTGTGCAGTCGAGGGTACCTTTCCTTATCAACTTTGAGTACGCCGTTAGTTACGTCCGATAATCCATATACCAGGGGATTCCTTCTACCACATAAGCTTTATAAATATTGCGTTAATGGTCAATAAGTTAATTTCAAAACAGCAGCTTTCGACGAAATTGTGTGCATGGGTACTCACTTTATCACGACTATTCTTCATATTTCCATTGTTGCCGAACGATTTATCGAATGAGTTATTTGAGGTTAAGAGTTCATTTGCCAGTGGTTGCTCGCGTTGCTCGAGTTCTATATACCGTTATACTTATAATACAACTATACATATACCGAACAGACAGGCGGCCGAATAACTACGAACTAGCACGAATATCAACGAGTGGTGTTTAGTCTCTTATCGACTGGCTGAGGCAACTTGGCGCAGGCGCTCATCTTTTTCAAATTCTTCGCTATTCCAACTCTTTTATTTTTGCGACGAGTCTATCACTTTTTTATTAGAGTTTATGAATGCGTGAGCGTAAATTACCAGCGCTCAGCAATGAAATTTCAGATGGGAAATGGAAATAGGTGGCGAAGAATAATTAGAATAAACGGGGTCTCGGATTCTTGGCTTATCCAAAATTTTGCACGATTTCTCGGTGACTACCTACATTTATTAATGCTCATTGCGATTCAACATTAAACTTTTTTCTCTCCTCTTTTTTGGGAGAAGAAGGGTAGGTAGGTATGTTATTAAGGGGATAATTCGGTGAAATTTAAGTCTTCTCTGGGCCTTGGGACCTATTGAACAGTTTGTAATATGTGACGGAATATGGGAATAACTAGGGAAAATCATGGACCCCATCGATTTTGCCCCGTATAACCACGAAAAATTTCATCTTTTCCTGTTTTTACATTCAAAATGCTCCTGGCGCCGTAGTTTTCATACGATTTTAGTTTTTTTTTAAGTTCGTCACATTCCAAAGAATAAAGTTAAGCATTCGTTTTACGTAAAACGAATGCTTAACTTTATTCGCAATAGATCATCAATAAATTGAAGACGTGCAAAATTTATGGAATTCAAAATTTATTTATTCATGATCTATTGCGGATTAATAAGATAAAAAGAATAAAGTAAATGAAGATACTGGCACTTTATTCTTTCGAGCGTGTAACGTACATTAAAAAAAGCTAATATCGTATGAAACCTACGGCGCACGGAGTGTTTTGAAGGTGAAAACAGGAAAAAATGAAGTTTTTCATGGTTAGGCGGGACAAAATCGATCGGGTCCGCTATTTTCCATAACTATTCCCACATTCCGTCATATATCGCAAACTGTTCAATGGCTCCCAAGCCCCGTGAAGACTTTTAAATTTCACTGATGTATCCCCTTAAGTTGTCTCATACGAACGTAAATTTTTAATCGATTGATCGCACACAGCGAATGTGTATAATTGATTGATGACTACCAATCAACGAAAATTCCAACAATTTAAACGTTTTTAACCAACTTTTCACTTGATGTAAAAGATACAACCGAAAGATTTTATGTGGGGTTCCTTACCTAAATAAATAGGAATATGTGATTGAAAAAAATCAATAGATTTTGATTTTTCTCTTCAATCTTTGGCCGATCTTTTTTCTATAGAAATCTCTTCACTATTTTCCTATCAAATATTCTTATAAAACCTGGGCAAAAAAGGTGTTAAATTTCTGATAAACATTAGCAAAAACCTTAATTAGTTTCTCAGTAGAATTTTTTAGTGACAGCGCTCGGATTTTCCTTGGATGCACGGAAAGAAATTTTCTGGAAATATTCTAGTACGAGTACTGGAAAAAATCACAATCCACCGGCTGTAAAAAATTCTAGTGCTGTTAACGTAAAATTTCTCGTGATTTCCGGTAAAATTTTCGGGGATTTCTGTGAAATTTTCACAGAAATACGGAGAAAAATCCACGTTTTCCCCAATAAAATTTCTAGTGCCGGCACTGAAATGTTTTCCTGGCCGTCACTTTGCGCCTCTTTTCTCGGGCTAACACTAGAATTTTTCTAACAAATTTCTCTCCGTGTGTTTTTAAAAGTTTGATACTCACTTCTGTCCAACATCTGGCGTTTTTCTTGGGGCAAAATATTTTTTCAACAAATTTTTCTTCCCAATTTCTGGTTGCCGTTCTCGATGACTCTGACGATTTCTCTTTCATTAAGAGATTGAAACTCATTCCCATCTACTGTTTGGCTCGTTTCCCCTCTTCAATCCAGGATAACAGAAGAGAATGTGAATACACGTATGAAAAATCCTATAGGATTTCCTATAGGAAACTCGAAAGGAATTCCAACTTTTGCTATAGGATTTTTCAGATAGTATTTCCTATAGGATTTTCAATAGGATTTCTTATGAAATTTATGGTCATAAGGGTCAGAATGAAGGTCATACTGGATTCACATAGGGGTCATATGGCAATCATGTGGGAGTCATATGTGGATCATATAAGGGTCATATAAGGGCCCTATTGAAGGTCACATTGGAGACATATGGGGGTTATACAGAGGTCATATGGGAATCATATGAGGATCAAATAATCTTCATATGACCCTCATATGACCATCCAAGATCATTTGATCCTCATATGACCCCCATATAATCCCTATATATGACCCCCATATAATTTTCATATAACCCCTATATGACCCCTACATGACCCATATATGACTCCCACATGATCCCCATATGACACTTTTGACCCTCATTGTGACCCTTATGCTCCTAAATTTGATAGGAAATCCTATTCAAAATCTCATATAATCCTATAGAAAATTCTGTAGGACATCCTATAAGAAATACTATAGGAAAAACTTGATAAGGAATCCTATAGAAATTCCTGTAGAAAATAATGTTCGAATTCTCCATAGGATTTCTTATAGGAAATCCTACTGGATTTTGTCTTACGTGTAATTACATTGTTAGGAGTTTAAGGGTGAAATAAGCCAGTCTCTATTCAAGAACTGCCCTCTGCAATGTATTGAAAAGTTTATAATATTGGCTGAAGTCGTTTTCGAGCCTAGTTGAACAGTTCTTCGGAGTTGTTTCTGAACATTAATGAAACAAAACTGGAAAATTTGATATAATTTTTTTCATTCATTACTAACTGGCACCAGTGGGTAGAAAAGAGGAGATTAGTAAAAGAAAAAATGCAAACTCATGCGAAAATAAAATTCTTGTTTATGTTTGCTCGTTTCAGCTCATATTTCGAAAAGTTGCGGATGTTCGCAGAGAGAAGGAACTGGCAGAGCGTCGAAAAAATGAGCCACAGCTGGACCAAACCCAAGATCATCTCGTTCGGAAGATATTCTCGAGGTGAGACTCAACAAAAAAAACCTGTCATTACCACCTGAATCTTCACTTGACTCACAACTAAGAATATACGTGAAATTTGCATCACCAAATCATCATTTTATTATTAAGCAATTATACAAATACCATTCAAACAAATATGTGTAATTATCATAATCAACACGAACGCAATTCCGTCGCATCGTTGATTTATCCTTATTTAATAAGCTGAAATAAATGTTCGTAATTGAATTTATATGTTGCACTCATCTCGCCTTAATCCGCTTTATTGATTGGTTTTCCACAACAAACCAGAATTAAAAACCATAGCCAAACTATAATCAAAATGAAGAGAGCAATATATAGAATAAATTTAAAAAATTGGCAATGTCTTGATTGGCGAATGTTGATATGGTGATTGCTTGACTGGATGTTGTCTACACAAGGTTCAAGACAGACGGGGATTCCCAGTTTGGCTCACCTCGGCATCTGCCTGATTATCATCCACCACAGGATTCAGATGAGGAGCTCACCGTCAACGTTCTACCACCCTGGCCAAGTTTTAGGCAATTTCTTTTATTACGTATTTATTTAATCTACATTATTTATTTATTGCCATTTCTTTTCAACTGCTACGTATCTCAGTAATTTCCTCGTATTTACATTATCCCTCTATACAAACATTTCAAATTTCTTTCCAAGTTTTGACCCCTCATCTTTCACTGATGATTCATTCTTGTTTATTATTCGATCAATCATCCCCTTCTTTTTATTTTCTATTCAGAATTTTGATTCTACCCCTATGTTGATGTTCAATTACCTATTACCAATTTTTTATGTTTCTCATAGATATTTCACCCTTTTTTGTTGAGTAAGTTTTTTTAATTAAATCTTGATAATCGTTATTATTCAAATGAAGCAAATGTTAACGTGATTTCAACTATGGAATAACTGCGAGGCTTTTTTTTCTCATAATGTTATGTATACGAGCCCTTGAACAAACATTTTGGAAGTAGCCTTCAGCGATTTTTAATTTTTGGTCTATCGTAACATTCGAGTTAAACCTGTTGATGAGCACACTGATAGAATGGATTAGTTATTGTTAGCGAATGGATTTTGGTTGGAGGTTAGGGTCTATTCGGTCCAACCAAATGTTCATTCGTTAATAGTTAACGAATGTATATTTGAGGAGCCGTGTTTGACTTGACTTTCGCCATTCAAGTGAACCATTCGTTAACTATTAACGAATATTCATTTGGTCATATTCTACTCTACCATTCGTTAATAGTTAACGAATCTCGTTTGGAATAAATGAATCATTCTATCAGTGCATAATCCAGGAAACAAGTCGTTTCAAGGGAAAATATCAATAGACTTTGTGCTGTAGAAGAGAGAATTTCATATGAGAGTCTCGTGGTGATTTTTCCTTGGAAATTTTAAAAATCATCCTTCAAGATAAGGTACAAAAATTTCCGAAATGTTGAAGTCATACAGGGTAACATAAATATATGTATATAATATTGATATTTATAAACATATATTTACGAATGCTAGAGTGCTGTAAATTATACGCCTTTTAGAAGGATTATGCGCATTTCTATTTAACCAGTCATTTATATTACATTACTATGAACATTGTTCCTTCTATACTTACGAGATAAATACGGGGGACGGCGAAATCGAATGCGGCAGACAGTGACTCTACCTCGGTCTATGTTTTCCGATTGGAATTATTTCAATTGGAATATGGAATTCCTTGTCTTTAATCCATCAGTTTGCTAGAAAGATGTAATCTTAAGGGGAGACTACTATGGGTTTTAAAAGTCGCGGGCGATTGGAGTGAGATTTCTCATACATTGAAGCTCGATTCTAGATGCCGATCAACGAAAAACGAATAATTAGTGCAAAACAATTAATTGGATATTGTTCGTGTCCCCCCACATGCACATAACAATTACGAATTAGTTTTTTGAAATTCAACTCCTACACAGCTCATTCAAATATTACCAATTAAAATATACTCTCGATTCTTTCAGAACCATTTTTCATGCTATTTTACAAGAATAGTGCAATTTTTTTATTAAAAAAATTACGAAATTGGCTGTGTAGGAGTTGGATTTCAAACAAGCAGGGTTGTAAGCCTTTTTGGCAGAAGTCATGTGACATTTACTTTTTTTTTTCTACCAGTTCCATTGGTAATAAGCTTCCGAATGGATCCGTACAATTTTGCAGATGATAACTACTCAAAAAGCTATTCATATTAGTAAGGGGAATAAATCACACCGACCTCTGATTCTGTCAAATATACAATTTCATCCTGTAATGCCATAAGATCTACAATTTTACCAAATTTCAACTTCTACCTCTGTCATAGCTATGACATTTTATTAAATACAAAATACCATAAATTGTTGTTATGACTTTTTAAGTGATGTAGAGACGAAAATCATTGATAAAATGACGATGTGTAATTTTTTAGAAAAAAAGATTTTTGTATAAATTGCTCTACGCCCGGATGTACTGAATCGATCGATACAAAATTTTATACATAACTGTGGGCTCATAATACAAATTAGTACACAAAATCTCAGATGTCTAGTCCAATTTTTACGCGTATTATGGACACCACATTAACTTTAAAATGAAAAAATTAGAAAAACGCTGATATCTCGAAAACTTTGTATGGGAGGGTATGCATATTTTGATTGATCTTGATAGAAGATACCATGACAAATATTGAATATCTTCGGTGAATATCTTCGAAGGTGAATATCTTCGAAACCGCTCATCCGATTCAACTCGTGAACAATATACTTCTGTAGTATCATACGACCTACAATCATACCAAATTTCAACTTCCTATCCTCAATCTTCAGCGACTTATCGTGTCCACAACATTTTTTCAACAAAATCGAAAAATGTCGATTATTATTAAACTGATCCTAGTTACGTAGCAATATTATGATTTGTTTCGATAGATATTATCGTAAGGAATACTTTCCCGCCAAAAAACTTGAATTTGGTCGCGTAGTTTTTGAGATATTGAAGAAAAAAGATTTTTGAGAAATTGCTTTATCTCGGAAACTACTGGGCCGATTGAGCTGAACTTGCGCCCACAAATGCTCCAAAACAATACCGATTATACGACGAAATTTCATATTTTTAGCTCAAACTTTAGTCCTTTTTTTTTGGGGGGAATTTATAAAAAATTTCCGAAAAATCGGTATAGACATTCGGACATACACACATTTTCTAAAAACATCATATTTTCATGTTTCATGACATTCTACATCATTTCCAAGCAAAATTACGAGATCGTAAAAATGACGGGTCACAGGCTTCCATTCAGAAGCAAAAACTAATTCATTATCGGTATTGCACACATTTTTTCAAAGATTTTGAAAAAAAACCTCTGTAGCTCAAAAATTGGAGGTTCTGGACTATTTTTAACATTTTAAGCGTCTGTGGGACCAACGAACAATAAATAATTAATTTGCTTGCACTAATTATTCATTTTTCCACATATATAATCGATCTTCAATGTATGAGAAATTCCACTCCAATCGCCCGCGACTTTTAAAACTCATAATAGTCTGCCCTTAACGAAACATATTGCAACGAGAGTCTTCGTTGAAGTCAACACAATATATTAGTACAAACATCTTTCGTGATAATGTTTCTAATATTCCTCAATAATCATGTGCCAATAAATAAGTAATCCATCGATTTTGAACAAAACGATGTTGCCACATTAAACATCGTCCCACGTCTCAATATTTTACGTAAAACGAAGAAAACTGTATAGAGCGAATAATATAAGCCATTTCTATTAACTTACTGTTACCCTTTCTCTGTTTTTCTATCTTTCCTTCGCTCTGACTTTTCCAGATTTTCTATTTCATTTTATTCTCGAATCCCCATTTCAAAAATATTGAAAATGATGTATTAAATCACACTCTTTTGTTGCCTTGTTAATCACTAATTGATTAACTGACTCATTGATTTTTTAATTTTCTTATTCACACTATCTTTCTAATCCTCAATCTTCTGCGCTAATGTTCAACAATTACATGGTTACAAGCCATACTGCGGCGGAATGCATGATTTATGAACACTCTAGGATTCAAATTTATATTTCTATCACCTGATATTTTTTTCATACATATCTATATTGATGCTGTGAATATTATTCGATCCAGTCATTCGAAAAGCACGAGACGAATACCCTTGGAGAGCAAAAATATTGCGTGAGTTGTGACGAAAATTTCGTGGAAACATATTAGTAGTTGAAAATTTATTATTTTATGTCGCGCCGTGCAATAAGTCGAGTTTATCGCACGCTGCGCTTCGCGCAGCTTGCTCAAAACTCGACTTCTGCACGACTTGACATAAAATATTATAGAGTACTCGGTAATAAATTTTTGTAGTTTACAGGCCGAGCCAAAGGCGAGGTCTGTACACACATTTGTTGAATACGAAATTTGTGCCCTTGTACTCTAATGTACTATTATATCAACCCGTGCAATAAGTCTGCCTTCGGCTTGGCCTGTAAACTTCACATTCGTCGAAAAAGAATTTGTGCCCTTGTGCTCTGATGTACTATAATCATTCTCGTTGTAATATTCAAAGTTTGGAAATCATCCTGCTAATGAACCCTCGCGAGGAAAATTACGCGGACCATTTTTTTAGGGAATGCGTTTTCTCGTGCGCACTTTCTGACATTTGACATGATTTTTTCAATTTGACATAACTTCAATCTAATAATGCTCATATACATTTATTTGTGTTAAGAGGGGGCATTGGTGAGATTTAAGAGCCTTTAGTAGCACTAGGGACACATTAAGTGACTTAATATATAATGAGGCATGTTCAAAAGTATGAAAAGTGATGACTCCAATCCATGAACGATACACGACGTTTTCCATTATGTTTCCATTTTTTAATTCGTCCTTGCACCACAGTTTTCATTCAATTGACATAATTTTATTGTTATTGAATGTTCGTTAGACTTCAAACAACAAAGTTAAGTATTCGTTATACGATTCGTCAAATAGATGATTAAAAAATTGAAAAGAAAAATGAAAAAAAAATTATTCCATTTTTTTTTCGTTCTAAGGCTCGGCTCCATTATCTGCCGAACGTTATCTAGATTGCTTTTTTGTTCGATTTTTATCTCGAAATATCAACTTGATGCCCCGTCACTCAGACCCCAAAAAATATGAATTTGGATTGAAAAAAAAAGTAAAACAAATTCTGAACATTTTGAAAGAGCATTTTTAATTAATGTTGAGGAATGAGTTCAATAGAGGAGATATGAATAATGTATAATTACCGTGGCAAATGGTGGCCTGTCAGCAACCCCCAGGGGGGAGGGGGGAAATATGAAATAAATCCTTCGGCAAAGCGCAATCGGACGATTGCACAAAAAAAAGGTTCTTTGAAAAATGTAATATTTTGAAGAATTTTTTGATCACACTTTTACGATGAACTAGTAATCACTTGCATGCACCAATCTCCTCAATCAAAAATTGTACTGTCCATCAATTGTCACTTTTGTTGGGGGCGCTAAAAAAGGAAGAAAGAGCGATTTTCCTGTTTTCAATTCCCGACAAAAGTGATAGCTGATCGCCAGTGCAATTATCAATGGAAGAGATTGGCGTAAGTGATTAGTAATTCATCGTAAAAGTGTGACAACAAAATTCTTAAAAATATTACAAATTTTTTCAAAGAGCCTTTTTTCGTACAATCCTTTTGTTGCAATGTGCCAAGGGATTTATATTTTGTCTTTCCTCATTCACGGTATCCACTGACAGGCTGCCATTTGTCACAGTAATTATACATTATTCCTATCTCCTCTATTGTAATCATTCCTCAATATTAATTAAAAACACCCTTTCAAAATGTTCAGATTTTTTTTACGTTTTTTAAATTTAAATTCAGAATTTTCGGGTGATCCTGAGTGACAATTTAGATAACGTCCGGCAGATAATGAAGCCGGGCCTTAATATTGCTCTTTAAAGTCTAACGAACATTTCAGAAAAAAAATATCAATCTGATGAAAACAGTGGTGCAAGGACGATTTTAAAGGTACCAACATGGATAACCCATTTTTTATGTATAAGGCAAAATCGATTGGAGACATCATTTTTGTAACTTTCATGTATCAAAAATCATTCAGTGGGTCCCTATCTCTACTGAGGACTTTCAAATCTCATCGACGGCCCCTTAAGAGTCGTACTTTAAAGGATTATCCCCTTAGAGAAGTTGAAAATTAACAATGAGCAATTCCACGTCAAATCCGAAATGAAAAAAATTTCATGTTTGATTTTGTCAAATGTCAAAAATTTGATTTTACCATAACCGCTCTAAAAATTGAATAAATTGAGTTCAATTTCGCTCATTTTGAATCTTTTCCAATTACCTTCCAATCCGTGGAAATGAAAATTCGATTTCTAATCATTAATTTCAATTATTTCACTTTTTTCTCAAACAATCAAAATTCAAGTGAAAAAAGTGAAATTTTTTTAAAAATCATAACTCGCTGGAAAAAATCGTAACGCTCTAAAAATGATATGAGAGTTGATATTTTGTACTCCTTCTAAGAAAAAAATCGGCAAGGCAATGGGAAACATGAAATTTTTTTCATTTCGGATTTGACGTGGAATTGCTCCAATAGTAATAGGAATAATACTCGTAACATTATTCAATTTGTTAATTTAGATGAAAGATCCCATTGACAATACAATAGAATTAAAGAGACCACATTCATTTAATTCGAAAGCCGTCTGTCGAAATTCACGCAAACTATTTTCTCTCATTACCTTGATATTTTTTTAAATTTAATTTTCAACTCATTATTAATGTAATATTTCGAATGACTAACTAATTGTATATTGATATTTTTATTGAGTATGGACTATTGTGAGATTACCAGCAATTTATCCAACTTTTCAGTCATATTGGCCACTTTCTCCTCCGCAATTGATTATTGAGTATTGTGAATTCACTATTCCTTTGCTGTTTATGATAATTCATGATTCCCTTTGAATCTCACATAGTCCGCACTTGACCATTTCTCCGTATGTCGACCACACGGATTGTATCACACAATCGAGCAAAAAAACAAAAATATCTTTTTTACTCTTCCCGTAGGCACACCAAAGTAGGTTGCTCGTGAACACCGCTGGAGCTGTAACCCTTTATAGCCTCTGTAGCCAATTTTGTAATAAATTAATGTAAGAAATGCCAAAGACTAATAAAAAATGAAAGAACTAACAATTAAACGAAAATTTTATTCATATTCACTCGAATGTAAAATCAGTAGACAAATTTGCATTAGACTTCAAAGAGTAAACAATCGTCGAGGCATTTAAAGTGAAAAATTTTGGAAACATGGTATATTAAGATGAGACAGTTTTTCAGAACTTTCTCGGAATTTATGGGAAATGACAGAATGTCTCTGGATACTTTCCTATAGCTTTTCATTTCTTATAGGGTTTTGGTCTTATGAATAAAATGAGTATTCATAAATTTATAAAAAAATATTCTTAGGAATATTCTGTTACCTCTAAGCAATTCCGAGATATTCATTAAAAACTCACTCTAAAGCCAAGTTGGTATAACTTGTTTTCCACCACTTCACTACTGTAATAAAATAAAATCATTTACACTCGTTAAAATATGAATGAAATATTCCAAGAGTTTCACATACTTCACATGAACATTCACTGGAGTTGATGCGAAAAATGTCAAGCTCTGATTTAAAAAAAAAAAAGATGAAGAATATCTTCTGATCCGCATAGAGTGTCCGGCCTTTTGTACTAACAGTCCTCAAAATAAAAATCTCATAAATAAAAGGCCTTTTTGTGGTACACGATGTTAAGCCGTGATTAAAGCGTCACTTTTTTGGTGTCATCCCTTTGAAACAGATTCCGGAGAGAGAGACATCCTACGGATGTGGAGAAGGGCGATGGTAAAGATGGCAAGGATGGAGAGGTTGCACACACTAGGAAACCATCTTCTGGAGATGTAGAGACGGTTATTCGACCACGAGCCAGTAAATGGGGTCGTCTGCTTGGTAAATGTTCGAATTTGCGCGATCCCGTTTCATTTTTTACTCCCTATTTTTTTGAGTCTCAATGGAAACTTGATAATTGTGGGTAGTTTTTTTACTTATACTTTTTGTACGGAAGTAACTAACATGAAGACTTGGTATTTTGAGTCTCCAGTCCAATTTCAATGTAAAATATTTGTTGGTGAGGAAGTAGTAAGTGATTTTAGACGGAAACTTAGAGACTTTCAATTTTCGAGAACACAAAATGGTTTTTGCTTCCAAATGGAAGCATCGTAATCGTTCAAATTTAAGTTGTGGGTTTTCCGGGTTATATCGATCTATTATGATCCAAAAAGTTTGAAAATGCAATTTTTAGACCGTGTCCGTACGTGTGTAAACCAATTTTTCTTCAATTGTTCGCTAATGAATCGATGGAATTGAATCTTTCTTCTTCCTCAAATGTTGGTATTGTTGAGCCCTATCAATCACTATTAATTGCAATTTAATATAGCAATAACCGTTATTCTGATTTATTTGAAAATTAGCAAAAATTGTGTATTTTTTGAAAATCATAATTTCCGGGATATCTTTGGATATCATACTTTAAATGAATTCAATAATAGCTTAAAATGTTTGTTTTAATGCCATCAAGTCAAAGTTAAACGGTGATTACGATAGCTATATTGATTGATTAGATTTTTTTGATGATTGTTGAAAATTTCGAATTTTTCATGAATTTTTCGGAAAGTGAACTTTCTGATAGTTTCTTGAAATGTAATGTTTCAAATTCATTGAATTATGTATGAATAACATTTTTCTATTAACATTTTATCGAAGGGCTGAGGGGACATGGATGAAAACGTTTAATAGAAAAACCTAGCGAATTCGCTAGACAATTCTATTGGATTTCTATTGAACTTTTTCTTAGTTTTTAACCGATTCTACTGAAATGATCGATCGAAAATATGATATAGAAAAAGTCAAAAGAATTCGATTTTTCTATACAACTCATTCTATTGAGATATTTTCAATTAAATTTTCTCGGCTCAAATTTTTTAAGTTTGTTTCACTCTATTTTTCTTTTCCTATCATCAAGAAAATTAAGCAAAAAAAAACTTGAGAAATCTGAGCCGGGGAACTTCTATAGAAAATATCTGTAGAGAATAAGTTATATTGAAAAATCGAATTTCATTGACTATTGAATAGTTTCTATTGAATATTTTCTATTAAACAATTCAATAGCATCAGCCAAAAACTAATTGAAAATTCAATAGAAATCCAATAGAATTTTCTGATGAATTCGCCAGGTTTTTCTATTAATTTTTTTTCTGTGTGGAGAGATAAAACTGTTAAAAATATAATTGTTTATATAGAAGAAAGGAACAATAAGAATAATGATGAGGACAACTTTCAACTAAGTTGAAAATGTGACAAAATTAGTTGAAAAGAAATCTTATTCGATTTAATAAAATGAAATAACCAATGGATTATACATGATAGAAGGAAATGATGTGCAAAATAATCATTCGAAAGCATATTGTTAATTTATTACCAAAAATCACTACACTATATTCAATACCAGAGCAATTTCCCACTTATTTTACAATTCGATTCAGTAAGCAAGAATAAACACAAGTCGTACAACTCAAACGATTCGTATTTGCCAGCCCTCTTCCACTCACTTCTTCAGTTCACATATATCCTGAATAAAATATATTACTGAAAATAAATCTCAATTGATTTACCAGGTAGTTCGAGTCTAGATTCTGGAAGTGAAACCGGTACCGGCACGGACACTTTCAAGCGGACTCTGAGTGCCCGAGACTCTCGCCCCTCCTCCTCCGTCAGCATGAATAAGGTCTTCCCGAAACTCTCCAAACTGAGCGGCACCATCGAAGAAGTCCAGGACCCGGAACCACCTAAGGAACCACCAAGCACAACCCTAGCCATCGAATCTAAGCAGCTCTCGCTGCGCCGTCTGGAGTCCTACGACGGAGGCCTGATTACCTCTCAGCCCGGCCAGGATCGGGAGATCCTCGCGGCAGTTCTAGAAGTCAAGGTGGACCTGAAACTAGAAGTTCAGCGGGTAAACCAAAGACTAGCAAAGCTGGAGGACATGTTACAAAGTGTTATCAGCAGACTGCCTCCCCTGCCCCCAATTGGCACGCCCCCAGCTCGTCCGGGGAATCTCCTCATCTCGGGTAACAGTGGGAATGACGCAGGAACTCAAACATCTCCAGATCAAAAGCCTGCAGCGATCTCAAGTGACTCCAGAGAGCCAAACGAAAGAATCCCAGCAAAAGAACTCCCGCAGCATCATCACCACAGGCACCATCACCACCATTCAGACCAAAAAACTGAGAAAGCCAAAGAGCCAGTGACTCCAGGAGTCGACTACTCCTCGAGAGACGTCTCCAAAGAACTCTTGGAACGTTTAACTCAAGCCTCAACTTCTAGAGAAGACTCCGCAGCCCTAGGTCCGCTGATTCTTCGTAAACGACGAAGTAAATCGCGAAATAAAGGTGCTGCACCCTTGGCTCCACTTGCGCCTCTAGCTACTCAACCTGTTTCACCCACTGACGCCACAGAAACAACACAAATGTTAGAGTGCGAGGATCGTGACACTGCTGGCGACAGAAGTGAACGAACTGAAAGGGAAAGGAAGCGACCGCCCCCAAGGCCTCGAGAATACTTGTGAAAATTTCAAGATATTTATGACATTGTGCTTCGGACATTTATAGAATTAAGGGATCTTTTAGGATTTATCCATTGTTGCATCATTACGTATATAAGATTCATTATTTTATTTGCGCTTTTATTATGAACAAATCTAACTACAAGACTAAAATTTGCAAGTGGCTGTGTTACGGTGGAGTTTAAGGGACTTTGTTATTGAGAATCTTAAGAATTTTGAGACGATAAATGGAGAATATCTACGATACGTTATTATAGATAAATTGATCAATTCTGTGGGGAAATGGTGAGAAAAGAAGAGTGAGGGGTAGATTACTTTGCAATTAGCTTCAGAATGGAGAGTTTCACAAAATTCTAAAATGGAGAACCGTTCTTTTGCAGAAAATGTGGTAAATTCGAAACCAAAATTTGAAATTTGCTTCATGTGTCCTTTTAAGGATGTTTATTCAAAATCGCAAGTACTATAAGAAAATTAATTTTTTTTAACTGAGAGATGAAGATATTCCCTTTACTTTGATATGAATTTGAATCCACCAACCCCTGTTCATTATTTAGAAATGAAATAGACAAAATGTACCAAATGCATGCGCTAACATGCGCTTATATCGGATAGAATCACTCAAATATTCCCTCTTTTTGCCCGGGTACCCCAGATTTTGCTCTGGCCATTGGATTCAATATGATTTTACACATTACCTTCTATTTTTATTTCTATTGTTAGAGTCTTCTAGTAGGTGAATTGTCAATTTGAACATAAATTTCATAAGAGCTCTTGTATAAGGAAAAATTAGTTTATTCATTTCTGCCGAGACTATAATTTTCTTTAACGTTAGAAAAGTTAGTTTTATATGTTCTGCTGTCAGACGAAAAAATTACAGAATTTTCCTTGACCATGAAAAAAAAAACACATTTACCGACAATTTACCGAGCTGGCTAAACATCCTTAAGGGGCGCATGTATAACTTCCCGATGCGAGTTTAAATTTGAAATTTGAAATTCGGCAATTTCTTACGAAACATTTCAGTTCTTACAAATTCAAATTTCCCGAATTTCAATGTTGACACTTATTTTTTGAAATAATCCAAAAGGGGTGGGCGTTTTCTCTCCCAAATTAATCCAGTCTTAAGCAAGTGAATGCCTATTGATAGCGACTAATTTCATTTCGATCGCACGATCGCCCCGGAGCGTTAACGAAAAAAAGTGGCTACATACACACACACACACACACACACACACACACACACACACACACACACACACTTTTCTAAAAACCATCTGGGGGGCTTCTACTGGTCATGAAATGTCGACATTTCATGAAATTACGATTTTTCATTTCCGGAGTGAAACCAATAACTTCCTATCGGGAAATTAAAAATCTTTTGCTTTTTTCTCTTGGAATTATTTATTTGAAAGGCATTTGCATAATTATCAAAACAGCCATGTCTGACATAAATCTCTCCATAATTATCGACGTTTCTCGCCCAGGAAATACAATGACGACAAGTTATGGCTGCCGAAAAATCTTGAAAGGCTCAAACAAAAATTGTTTTTTGTGGCGTTTTTATGAATTGCCAGGAAGTCCTTTCGATGGTGTTTTCCCAATGCCCTAGTTTTAAAAATGGGCTCAAATTGATCTCTCAAGTATTTTCACTATTTTCTCACTACTTCACTACAGAAGTGGTAAGGAAAAAACTACATATGGAAATGTAGTGTAGTAAATATCAATCATGAAGAAGCGATCGCAGGGGGGATATTGAGATACTTGTGATTTAATTTTAAGAGAATTTTAAATACGAAAATTTGCGGAATGAGAAATGACTTTATCTATCTCTGTGCGTATTTTAGGCTCTCCAATGAAGGATCATAAGAATAATTAGCAAATTAAGATGCGAAAAAATTGGTCGAAGAAATTTTAATGCAATAGGGGATTGAGGACGGATATCGTGTATAAAGATAGCCAAACAGCAATATTAGATGTATATAATATACATAATGTAATAAATTGTACATATAGTACAATATAAATATATATAAGGCAGTGCGTGGGATGAAAATATGTCAGTTAGGAGTAGGAGAGAATGGGGCAAAATGAACTTTTTCTCAATATATTTCAGTGAGATAGTAGTTGAAATTACATCGATGGATTCAGAACAACAATGTGATTTCTATTATGCAAAAAATAACCCCCACTATTCCATATAGTAGTATCTATCAAATGACATATTATCAGTGCACTGATATTCAAATGACCTTGCTGGACCTTCCATTTTTAATTGTTGCTTTTACTCAGAAAAATATTCCACAAATGGATTTTTTTCAAATTCACATGATCAATTCTGTAGTGAAGGAGTAAACTAGGATAAGTGCAATTTTTTTGAAAAGTTTTCTATTGCTTAAATCGAAAGTTCTCTCAAAAGTGGTCAAATTTTTGAACTCCTAAAAAGTTCCATTTTTGCACTTATCCTAGTTTACCACTTCGCTACAGAATTGCAAAAAAAATTTCCTCTGTGATTTTTTTTTGTCTAAACCACTCATACCTGAGATAGAACTCAGTTATCAAACCCTGGCAAATTGATCGAGGGTTATTTGATGCCAACCCAATAAGGTATATACTTTTTTACTCGGTTCATGGCCAATCAATCGTTGGTTCATCGCTGGCTGATGATTAATCGTTAATCAATTGCTAGCCGATCGATGATCGACCAATCATTAAGAATTGACAACTGAGACCTTGGTAAACAACTCAACTTCCCTTACATCAAAGATAAGTCTACTCATTATGTATTAATGTTGCAATGCAGAAATTCCAATAACGGCTTCGTAAAATTTCCAAAAATTATCCCTCCTTCGTGAGAATTTTTCGCCCTCCAATTTGTGCAGTTTTTTCCCCACTCTCATTAGTTATTCTACATCCATTTGAAATGGTAAAACAAAACTTTATTCTGCCCCAAATCTCCGTTATTATTTTGCATTAAGTGAGGAGAACAAATTATCAAAGTGTTAAACTAAAAAAAACTACGAAAGAAATTATGAAACAACAGTTTGTTACTTAGATTTTTAGATGACAGAATGAGAAAAATGAGAAAACGATATAGCTGGCTCTATTCGTAGTTGAGGAAATTCTATGCGAAAGTTAAAACGCTGTTGGTTATATATAAACTAAAAAAAAGAGAATTAAAAAAAATCGCACGCGCGGCGGAATTTCTCACTCGAAACATTTTAACGACCGCCCTTAACGTGCAAGCTCGTTCAACTGCCTTCCTTTCTCACTCAATTGCTTCGCAAAAAAAATATGTACGGAATTTTAAAAAAAAGTATAATATTATTTTTGCATTGCTTCAGAGGTTTTAGATTTATCGTAACTTTTAATAATAACAAAAGAAACAAAATGATTGGGTTGTTTTATTGATTATTAACTGACATTGAAAGAAAATGTGACGAAACGGGTCTAATAGGAATTACATTAATTATTGAGGAGAATTTAGTGAGAAATAGAGAGAATATGAAAGGAAAGGAGTGTAGAGAACTTTGCTACAACTTATTACACTTCGTCCATTTTTTTACTTCGGCTGTGGGACATCGGACGAGGTCGAAAATTATCGTTATTAACTTATACTTTCATTTCATTTAGGAAAATAATGTAAATCAATTTTGTTATGTTCTATGGGTTCGTAGGAGAAAAATTGATTTGATTCAAATGATATCTCCGTCAATTATGAATTTCATCTCGTGAATCAGTGGTTTTGAGGAAACATCACGAGGTGCCTTTTTTGTAAGCAACAAAATGCCTCATAAAGATGAGCTTATGATTGTTTCCTCGGGAATCACTCATTAACGAGACAATTCCATAATGACTCAGTAGATGGGATTCTTGATTCCAAATTTTTCATCTCCACGATTACTCTCTTCACACTAAATAGAAACAATTATATCATTTCTATTTCCAAACAAATAAATAAATCAATGAAAGAAATGAGGGGAGTACAGTAGAAAACCCCTTAGCTTATATGTCTACGAAAGGAGGAAAAGATGGAGTGATATTAAGAAACAAAATGAAAACCTTCTAGTCTTGGCTTTCCAACGTGTATATTTACTATTTATACAAAATACTCTAAAAATCAAGTTTATGTACGTTTACCGTACGTATCTAAATAAAACATGAAACCGAAATGAAAATTATCGATAACAATGGATTTCTTCCCACTGAATTATTCCCTAGATAGTATAAAACGAAGTATTCCTTCAGTGCTTCTCATTATCAACAAGATAGAGGCAGAAAACAAGTTTATTGGAGCAAACAACAGGTCATGGACATTGGTACCTGTTGTTTTTTATTTTTATTTTGAATAAATTCGTGCTCTTCACTTTCATGGTTTTTATTCATTATTAAAGTTGTGAACACTTGAGATTTCATCAGTCTTATTTTGGAAAATCCCTTCGCATGCCTATCAATGATTTTTCGAAACTCGAAAATTAGAGCTCACATACTTTTTTCTAACATGTGAATGTAAAATCCTGGAGTGGAATTCATCTCGAGGGGCATAAAGTCAGCGTAAATATCGTGCTTAGCATTCGGCCCAAATGTTTCTGCCAGCATTTTGTGGAAAACCTCAAGGAGGTGGGGATAATAGGACAGACGAAAATCACTCGTGTTGTCTTTGCCACTGTCTAATGTTACCATATAATCCATGATAACTGTCTGGGGCTTTCCAGCGACGAACAGCACGGAGGTTTTGATGTCTGTTATGTGTTCATTCTGAAATATTTCATATTTTTACATTAATTCATATTAATTTAAATTAAAAAATTGAAATAATTACTTATTAAATTTTTTTTTTATATTTATTTGACAGTAATTTTTTTTCTTAGTAGATTCAATACTAATGGTTCTTCACACTAAAATTAACTTCATCATATCCAGTTCTACGCATTCAATACGAAGAAGGATGAGCTACAATGATGAAAAAAATTTCAAGACTCTACACTAGCATTGCCGAATTCCCTCTACACTGTCTGGGCGCGTTTAGCCACTTTCCGACAACGTCGCGTGATGGACAATTTCATTTAACATGGCAAAAAATAATTCCTCCGCTCGAAATAATTTGTTTTCTGTAGGAATTTCGGGAAATATGTTGTTCTAAAAACTACTATAAATCTTTAGACACTTCAATTGACATAGTCAAATTTTTTGAAGTGAAACTTCTTTAGGGAGGGTACGAAAAATTTCAGCGCGACACGAAAAGTGAAAGGTTTTGAGGGGAACGGGTTAGTCAGTAAGTGGGGGGCTAGTCAAGCGTAGGGGAGCCGCGCGTGAGTGAAGAAAATCCGAGGCGACACGAAACATGTAAGGATCGGTAGTGGGGGTAAGCCTAGAGTGGGGCCGTACGCCTTGCTATGCCTGAGACCAGGGATGGGCATTTCGGTCTAGAGACAGTTTTTTACATTACGACGTGAAAAACTGGCAATTTATCTATAGAATGTAATAAATGTAAAAAATGTAAAAAACTCAAATAACTTGAAATTTTGACATTTGATATTGAAATTGAAATTTGAAATTGGTATTTTACATTTAAATTTTGAGTTTAAACGTGAAATTGAAATTCTAAATCAGGAACGCAAAATTGATATTTGAAATCTGCAATTGAAAATTGGGAAATTCTGAATTCTGCATTTTAAAATGATGAACTCTGAATTTTGAAATTTAGCACTTCTGAAATTTTGAAATTTTGAAATTATGCGATTCTGAAAGTTGAGATTGTGAAATTTGAAGTTCTGAAATTGTAAAATTTCGAAATCCTGAAATTTTGAATCTTGAACTTTGTAATTCTAAGATTGGAAATTCGAAAATTTCAAATTCGAAAATGAAAAATTTGCAATTTTTAAATACTCAAACTCGAATTTGGATTTTGAAATTGGAATGCAAAATTGAAAATTGAAAATTGAAAGGGTAATTTAAAATTGAAATTTGAAATTCCAAAATTGAAATTTTGGAATTTCAAAATCCTCAAATTTGAATTTGGCTGTTGAATGGAAATTGATAATTGAAAATTTGGATTGGAATTTTAAATTGGAACTTTTAATTTAAAATTTAAATTTGAAATTCAAATTTTCAATTGGAATTCTTAATCTGAAATTTGAAGTAGAAAATCAAAATTGAGATTAAAAATTGCGCTTGAAAATCCGAAATTTAAATTTTTTATTTGCTTCAATTCCAAAATTAAAAATTTGGATTTTGAAAATCCTGAAATTTGAATTTCCATTCTGAAATTGGAATTCTGAATTGGAAATTGAAATTTGAGATTGAAATTTTGAATGAAAATTAAAAATTGAAAACTTCAATTGAAATTTCGAATTAAAACTTTTAATATAAAATTGAAATTTGGAATTCAAATTTAAAATTGAAATTAAAAATTGCAATTAAAAATCTGAACTTGAAAATTGAAAGTTTTTATCTGCTGAATGGTAAAAAATGAAAAAAGTCATTCAAATTTTCTTGTTATTAATTTCCTAGTATCCCATCGAATTTCTATATATAAGCATAATAATAATGCTTTCTCAAGCATGAGAAGCGAAAAAAAAATTTTCAGGAAAAACAAATTGGACAAAAAAATTTGAGAATACTAAAAAGAAGTTTCACTTCTGTCGCGCGTGGACTCCACGCACTCTGTTTTTTTTATTATTCCGGTTAGTCAGTCAATTGTAATTACATAAAGAAAAACGACGCACGGCGGGGTTTCCCTCATATGGTAACCAATCTAAGTTTAACTGTGACGGTTATTCTTCATATAAAATACCGTCAGGGTCAAAAAACAGTCAGAAGCCAGTCATTTAAGTCTGATTTGACCGAAAGGGAAAATGACGGTCATTCCACATCTCTAGTCCAAGAATTGTTCTGACATCTCTTAAGGGGGGACCCAGGTGAAATTTGAAAGTCTTCTGTTGATGAAAATAACTGTCGAACAATTTTTGATATATTATAGAGTACCTAAAAACATGAGAAAAATTTCGTACCCAACCCATTTTAGTCCGTACGTCAGGCGAAAACGTCGTTTTTCGTATTTTTGGCTTGGAAATACTCCTCGCACCACAATCTTTATCCGATTTGAACGTTAAATTCCATAGAATAAAATTAGTTTTTGTTCGATTATCTCAATTTGATCATAAAAAAATTTTTTTTTTTTCGTTTTACTCATTTTTTGCTTCAGAATAGAAGCATTGCAATCCTTCAATTTTCACATTCTCTAATATTGATGGAAAATGATGTAGAATGGTCTGAAACGTAAAAATACAAAGTTTGGCGACCGTGTGTGTATGTGAACTCGTCCACCGCCACCATCCCGGTCATCAATTTTTAGAAAAAAAAAGTTCGCGAGGCGAGAACTTGTTTATGTTTAAATAAATCGTGATCCAAGTTGTTTAAGTGAATCTGTAGTTTCATTGTGCAATCCACAAGTCCACATCCTGACCCTTCACATCCGATTATCAGTCTTTAACATAAATAATTAAGTAACTAAAGTAATTCCAAAAAATCTGAAATTTTGTCACATTATAGGTCCTAATAAGGACTAGCTCTGTGAAAAATTTCAGCTTGATCGATGTAATAGTTTTTGAGAAAAAGCGATTTGTTTTCCGCAAATATCTTCAAAATTAGTGGACCAATTTCGTTTGTTCTTTCAAAATATTCGATACAATGCCTTCTATTTAAATCAATCAAAACATATATTTTCCGTAAAACCCGTTCATCCAAAGTTTTCGAGATATTCCCGTTTTACTTTTTTCCATAAAAAAAACTTTGTAAACAATCTATTGTGCAAAAATTGAGATATCAACTTGTTTCCTTTCCTCATACGATATAAAAATTATTATTCTGAATTGTTAAACATTAAAATAGTACATAACAAGTTTTGAAAATATTTTTTTTTATCCAGTATAAAAAGAGGAAAAAAATTACTAAACCGAAAAAATTACCACTTCTATGAACTAATTGAGATCTAAAGTACATTTTGAAAAAAAAAAGTTTAAATCGGATGAAAATTGTGATGCCCGGAGCATTTCAAATCCAAAAACACGAAAAACTGCGTTTTCGCAGTGACATACGGAGTAAAATGGGGTGGGAACGAAATTTTGTTTAGTTTTTTAGGTTCCCCATAATATATTAAAAGTTGTTCGATAATTATTTTCATCAACCGAAGACTTTCAAATTTCACTAGGACCCCCCTTAAGATTAGTGATTGGAAAAACAATTCAAGAATTTAAAATTCAGCGAATTGATTCTTATAATTGTCCATGCAATGTTGGAGAAACTTACACTGTAGTAAATGCACTTAATCTGAGTCCCTCCACTGCTAATGATGTGATCATAATTCCGATGATCAATGAGTAATAGTCCACCGGGCTTTACACATTGCTCGAAGTTCCTCAGAGCCTGTTTCTGTTCCCTTTGATCTCCGAAATTATCAGGCATGTGGGCGAAGCTGTTACCCAAACATATGACGGCATCAAATCCATCCCCAATTATGTCCGCAATGTCATCAGTCAACGTTAACCAATTCGCCTCTTCAATCACTAGACAATCCCAGGGAGAACAATGCTTTATAGATAGTTGATGAGAAAAATGATAAAAAGTATAGCATTTTTTAGTTTTTCATTCATCTCAAAGATGAATGTTTTTAGGACAAAAATTTTGAAGATCATGAAAATCTTAACGAAGAATAATGTTTGCGACATGTCAACTTGAACGATATCACAATGTCACTGATTAAACTTAGGGGAGGGTGGGGCAATATGGACACCAGATTTAAATAATGAGTTAAATTTGATCAAATCTACTGTTCCGACTTCATTTGAAGTTTATAAAAATCAACACATTGTCATAAGACTGCGTCACAGGAGTTGTAATGTAAAGCCAAAACGAGGTAAAATGGACACTTCGATTTCTTCATTTTTTTATGGTTCAACAATGTTATTCAATTTATGAAACACTAGTCACGACTGCGATTTTCGAACTGAAGAAAAAACTCATTTTTGACTTTTGTCGTGGGGTTGGTATACCAAATTTTTCTTTGCTCATTCATCCTCCCCTCCTCACATTGTTTTATGGTGATTTCCGTTGTAAGTAGAAAAGTAGCCATCTTACAAATTTCGCAAATGGACAAAATGCAATTGTTCCTTGAAAAAAAAAAATAATGTCAAAGTTATTTTAATAGGAAAACAGGAAATCCAAAGCTGCTCTATATTTCAAACTTCAACGCAAAATTTAATAGAGTTAATAGAGTTTATTTCTTGATATCTTTTCCAACTCTAATTTTTCTCTATAAAAAGATACCGACACGATTCTACGAGGAAATGTCTGTGAAAAATTTTCTTGATTAAAAGTTGAATGAGTTGAACTTTTTCGGGTGGTCATTTTACCCCACTCTTGAATAATTTTTAAATTGTGGACTTTGCCAAGAAGTAATTTTTTCAAATTTGATTATTGAAAATTTTTTGAGCATCCATTTTAGTCTACCCTATACGAATTTCTTAGGAGTCCATGGGCGCGTTTCGCAATCGACTTAGTAGCAGTAGCAGTACTGTAACCCTATCTAATTTCGCTTTACTGCAGCTACAGTAGTTGATTCCGAAACGCACCCCATATTGCCCAATGAAATAATTTTCAAAAATTTGAATTTTGAAAAAAAAAATTGCGCATATTTTTTAAGTGGCCATTTTACCCCAGATGTCCATATTACGCCACCCTCCCCTATATCTCAATAGTGAAGCGAAACATCAAGTCCACAACTTTTTAATAAAGTGAAAATTCTCTACCAACTAGGTCAGCCCATGATTTCCCTTATCACTCATTGCCGAGATGATTACATTTGTAAAAAGAATACAATAGAAAAACCCTGAATTACCCCAATTGTCGAATGCACGTTCTTTTCTCCGTTCCCATCTCGATTTTAGCGCATATTTCAACATCTTGTCGGAGGCATCGACGCTGACGACCTCGAACCCCTCCTCTAAAAGCATCACAGAGTCAACCCCCGTACCACAAGCAACATCAAGTATCCTCTTGCATCCTCTTTCCCTTAAAATTCCGACAAGAAAATCTTTGTAATTCTGTGTTCGCTTTTTCTTGTCACCGATGTACATACTCCAGACCCTCGCAGCTTTCCCATCTGCATATTGGTCCTTCACTCCCTCGGCAGCTGCTCCTCGTGAGCGTGTAACGAAAACTTCGTCATTCATGTTTGTCTTTGAATGATGAAATCTTTAATCAAGAAGTAATTTCCGTAAAATCTGAAATGAACAAAAATGTTTGAGTTTCTACAAAAATTGTTAACAAATATCAGTTTCTACACTGTTAACAATTTTTGTTTCAATTTTCCGGGTCAAATTCCAGAAATTGTTATCGTGAAATTTCCAGAAATATTGTCATTGAAAAATCAAATATTCCATTGATTTTCTGCTCAAACGATCTAAAAATTAATAAAATATTTGATTTTTCAGTTTAATTATTCGATGGAAATTTTAAAAAATCAGGAAAATTCAGAGAAAAGTGGAAAATTCATGTCATTTTGTGCCAGAATATTTATGTTCCACTGAAAATTTAATAAAGCTGTGAAATTTCCATCTCACTCCCACTTAAAACTCATGAATTTCCTTGAATTCTACCCAAAACTAGAAATTTCATAACCGTTTTCCCCCTAAATGCGATTCAATGTTACTCTTATGAGAATTAATATCATATTTTCCATGAAATTAAAAAAAAATCTAATAGTGTAGCAAAATCACTTAGCAATTGGAAAAGGTCGAAAGAGTCAAAGCAAATTGGGCAATCTCGTGTGTCAATTATTTTATATCTTGCATTATTTTGAAGCGAAATAATAAGTATGCTCATTATTGTATCATCTTAACGATGATGATTAAGATAGCTACGGAACCGTTTTCACATGGAATTTATTACACTGCATGAAGAGTTCTTCCACGTTTTTTCTTGAAATTACTAACTTCCAAGAAATGTTTGTGAGTAACAAAAATATGAAGAAGTTCCACCAAGAAAAGAAAAAATTTTTCCTTCGAAAGATATAATAAGTTTTATTCTTCAAACTTCTGAATTCGGAAACGAGGAAGCCTTCGAGAGAACTATTCTTACTTTACGTGTTGTGCCACGTTGTTACTTAAGAACTCCAATGAGAGCACAGCAAACGAAGGCACAGAACGTGGAGGAAAATTAAAAAATTATCTTACACAATGACCCGGAGAGCTCGCTCGAAACTGGTAGTTTCACTTATTCCCCACCTATTTATACGAGCAGAGACAAATGATCGAGTCATTGGTATTATGAAAATAGATGGATGAACGGCGTTATATGATGAAATTCTTTTCCTTGTATAGGTAATCCCTTATCGTGAACGAAGCGGTTGATAAGAAACGAGCGGCAAATACTATCAACATCTTCGAGGCTTTTAGGCGGAAGATAATTATTATTTCGTATGACTACACACGAAAAGGTGGTTTCATTAATGACATGAAGAAAAAAAAAACAGATTTCTCTATTCACCGAAATGATTTGCAGTATCTATTTCGTATTCGTCATATCTGAAAATTTAACGGGCTAGTTTCTCGGTTTCTCCATATGGTCAAACGTCATATTGCTTTCCTTATTGGGACGAAAGAGAAGAAGAATGCACGGAGTTGTAATTTTTCTTATAATAATAGGACAGTCTCTTTCATTGTCACAGTGACCTTTGACATTCCATATGAACAGAAGATACTATTATGCTCTTACAAACAGAACATATATATCACATGATGTAATATGTATATCTATGGCAACGAGCAAGATAAAATGGACCTTGCCTGGGAAAGTTGAAGTAAATCCGATAAAGTCTATCTCGATTTGAAGATGATACATATTTCTCTAGAATAGTAAAAAGATAGTGGATTTGTACAAAGTTGGTTCCGGGTTATTAATGCTTAAATGAAATTATCTCTGTATATGAGAAAAAAAAGTCCAAAAATTCAGGCGGCGCTAAGGTGGTAATGTCAGCCCAGGGTCGGGCCAATGTCGGCTCAGGGTCGGGCCATATATTAGGACCTCCTCATATATGGGTACCACCATCATACTTTCAAAACTGCTATTTTTGTTGCCTTTAACAGGTTTACCTGATTGATTTTTTTTCTCTGTTTTTTTTTCGTTTTTTCAATAACATTAATATTTTTGTACTCTTATGTTTTATCGTCCCTTTTGATTCACGTTTTATTAATAAATGTGCATCTCCCTATGCATTCACGGTCAAATTTGAATAATAAAACTGTTGAAGAAACCTCCATGGTCATATCCGCATGGTCCCACGGGGGGCGGGGAGGGGGTGCGAAGCGAACAGGGGGCCATACTCTCTAGTAAACAAATACTTTTTATGCCACTCATGCCTGAAACCGGCTGGATTACACACTCGACGCTTCGCGTCTCGTGTCTAATTCAGCCGGTTTCAGGCTTCGTGACATAATAGTATATTTCGTCACTAGGCCGAAAGAAACTTTTCTGAAGCGCTGCCTCACGGCCGGAATGACAAAAAATACTGTTCGTCATATGGCCAAAAAAAACTTTTCTAGCTCATATGATTGCAGCCCTCGCCTTCGGCTCGGGCTGCAAACTCATATTCGCCAGAAAAGTTTCTTTCGGCCTAGTGACGAAATATACTATTTTGTTATGACGGCCGTAGGCAGAGATTCACGGACGCGGAGCGGAGCGTCCGTGAAGCGCTGCCTCACGGCCGGAATGACAAAAAATTTCGTTCAGTACTTGTTGGGAAATTTCGTCCTTAACGTGTGTGGTTACATCACTCGCCTTCGGCTCATGCTGTAAACCCCACACACGTTTAAGACGAAATTGCCCCACACGTGCTGAAATATACTATTTATACACAGGCGCTTACCGGCTTTATTTTCCAATTGATAATTCACTTACCGAAAGACACCAAAAATAAACATAAAAATATAGGGCAATGGAAAAGATTGTACCGAATCCAATGGTCAAGAAAAATTCCAGGTATTACGGAAATCATGCAGATGTCATGCTAGCGTCTACTGTCACGCACGAAAAAATTTCATAGAAAAACCTAACGAATTCGTTGGAAAATTCTATTGAATTTCTATGGAACTTTCTATTAGTTTTTGGCTGATTCTATTGAATTGTTCAATAGAAAATATTCAATAAAAACAGTCAATAAACTTCGATTTTTCCATGTAACTTATTCCCTACAGATATTTTCGACAGAATTTTATCGGCTCAACTTTTCTAAATTTTTGTGTTTGATTTTCTTGATGAGAGGAAAAAAAATAGAATGAAAAACTTGGAAAATTAGAGCCGAGGAAATTCTATAGAAAATATCTCAATAGAATACGTTGTATAGAAAAATCAAATTCCTTTGACTTTTCTATTAGCCTTTTTCATCCGTGATTTGGTATATTTTGTCTTTCATTTTTGAATAATCAACTTGAGTTGGTAGATCAAAATTTCTATCAAAATGAAGACAATAACTATTTTTCAATTCAAGGAAGAATTGAAAATTTCTTGAGCGTTAACAGTTTTTGATAAATAGCAATCTACAATATCTTGGAAACAAACGGGCTGGGTTAAAAAAGTCGATCTTATCTCGAAGTACAAAAGGAAGGCACTCCGGAATAATTCAGTTTTTGTTTCAATTATACTCTGCAGATTCCATGGTATCCCTCACAAACAATGACGCTAATCTTGTTAAGTCTGGACATGAATAATATCACTAGCAAATCAAAGACCTGACTGGTAGGGGGTGGGTGTGACCATTACGGGTTGAATCAACAACTTTCCGATCAATTTTCATCTTTTGTTCATACATTAGAGAAAAAAAGCAAGAAATGAAAAGTCCCAAAAGTTTTATTTTGCATCAAGTAATCGGAAAAAGCCGGAATCGCTAAAAATCCATTTTACGTCATGGAAAATTCATCACTACACGGAGAACAATTCAAATCGCACCATGCCTACAGAAATAATCATCAGTTAAGTGAAAAAAAATGTAATCTTTCCTGTTGTTTTTTCGAGTTTCAACTGAATAACTAGAAAACTGCTGAGGGGATCGGGTTCAAAATCTAATCAGTGCCACATGTCATTAGAACGCTTCGATAGCAGAAAAAAATGGAATTGCATCATTTGTTCAAGAGAAATCGTTGGACAAAATTTTGATTACATACATGCATTCACACACACAAACACACACGCACACACATACTTGGAAAACATCAGAAAATGATTCGAGGAGTCATGAAACGTGAAGATATCGTGACATTTCCACATTCGGTTTTCGGGGTCATTACAATAAGTACCCGACAGATCGGGAAGTTAATAACACTCATTATTGATTAAAAAATCATATTGTCAATAATAATTTATCTAAATGAACTGCGACATATACCACACACCCTATCCCTGCTACAAGCATATGACAATTCGCTATGAAGCGATACACGTTCTAAAACATGTCTTGTTGGGGCCAACAAAATCGTTAGTTGAAAATTACCAAAAAAGAATTTGTTTGATTCGAATTTGAAAGTCTCAAGCATGAATAATTGCTCTAATTTCGACAACAACAGAAGATTTGACTCAAGAGGCGGATAATTCACACGAAACAGTACACGACACACACTGGCATTTTCAGGATAAAAAAATCTCATATAGAGGAAAATTCATCAATAAATATTTTGTCCCTAAGTTACAAGATTGTTATCATATCATTATTATTGTTTCCTTTGAGGGTTCATTTATTGTCTGTGATTATTCGCTAGCCGAAACGAAAAAATACCATCCCTTGGTTCGCATAAAACAAACATTTTTCATACGCAAAATACGTATGGGAGTATCGAATAACGAAAGAGTAATACTGGAAGTGACATGTCTTGCCTGTACAGAGCATAATTTTTTTTTGAACTACTAAATTTATTTTTGCAACGAAAATTTTCCATCTCCGCGTACTCTTTGCATTTTTGGCACAAAAAATATTTTTTTGATAATTTTCAAAGTACTATTTTCTTGGCACAAGCAAGACTTGTTTACGCACTCGGTCGTTTTTCTCTCAGTGTAGGGTAGTAGTGATATAAAAACACATTCATTTATATTACATCATCTGCCAAATCATTCTCACACGGATCAGTGACGCAATGACGATGTGTCCATTGAGTGAGTGAAAAAAATGACTTTTTTATGGCACAATCGGTTTTGGAATGGTTGTCATCATGTTTTGAAAGACGTTCAATAGTTACCGAAATAGCCATACAATTTTTAAAATTCACCAATTTACCATTCCCCCTCCACTCCAATCTGAAGATACTAAACATTTATGATTACTCTAATAGAATATTCATTAAGGACTGCCGCAGGTATCATGAAGCATCATAGAAATATCCAACCAACACTTCGTGCATGTACAAATTATTATTTCAAGGATTTTAAATGTTTCCTCAATGAAGACCAAGTATTAAGTACAATTGGAACATTTCGACGGAAAAATTCAATATAAATTCATTATGAGCGAGTGATTATCTATAAATACTTATGAATTGTTTACATTGTTACTGAATCAACTCTATCTTAATAACGAGTCCCTTAATTCACTTTTTCATAATTCGAAGAAAAAAATAATGATAATGTCAAGGGTAGCCATATTAATATTGAAATTTTCAACATTTTTCTTTTCTTTCCTCCTAGATAACATAGATTATAATTTAGTTGGTATTGGCAGTCATTGATTCTAGAACAAATCGAACATAAACTATTACAAATAATTCAAGAATTGACTGAAACAGAAAAAGAACAGGGAGTAATGCTTTTTAATGCCTACGCTTTTTCAATGAACATTCATCAATAATTCTAAGCACTCATTATCACTGAATAATCACTAATAATTAATAAATTGATTCATGTGCATTCAATAACAGTGGTAAGTGCATACATTGCAATTTGAAGCGAAAAAATATTAAAAAATGTTAAAGTGGATTTCAATTTATTTCTGCGATGAATCAATGCGATTGAAATTAGCCGGATAAAACGTTACACTATATATCACTCGTATTATTAACGTTTGTTTACGTTTCGTTCCTTTCTCAACATTCATTTACTTTTGTCAATTAATTTAATCGTTTATTTGTTTATGTTTTTCTTTCTTCACGTTATCTTGCCACTTTTCCCTGTTGTCTGCTCGCTCGAGACCAGATGAATTTTCACCTTCATATATTCTTCAAATCCTCGGGCATATCATTTTTCGGATGTTTGTTCTCGAAGTGCTGTTTATACGTCTTTGGATCTGGCATCTGAGCCTGAAATATCAATATTCAATTAGTATTGTTTCTTCAAGTGTTGTTTGATAAAAAATCTTATTCCACATGCAGAAAGAAAATACTCAAATATGAAAAAATAATTCTTTTCATATTCCCACAAAACGGTCAATTTTCGTCTAGGAGAGGGTGTGCCTGTACCGCTCAGTGGGTAATACCGCTCACCCGATTTTCTCCACAACCATCAACTTGAAAATTTCTTTCTGTTCCTGATCATGAAGAATTTGATGCTAGGATGTGATTGTCGGAAAAATTTCACTTTATTTACCACTTTAAATATGAAAAAACACGTAACGAAGTTTTGAGCTCTTTACAGTGCAAAATTTGTGGACTTGTAATTAAGGTTTTTGATAGTTTCAAACGCTGAATTCTCATATTAAACTGTGGTTATTCGATTCGTGGTACTTTCACGCGTAATTTGACATCAATATGGAATCGTATCGGTATCTTTTTATAGAGAGAAATTAGAATTCGAAGAGAGTGTAACAAATAAACTTCAACTCTATTGAATTTTGCATTGAAGTTTGAAGGATAGAGCAGCTTTGCTTTGGATGTCCTGTTTTACTATTGAAATACCTTTGAAATTATTTTTTTTTTTCAATGATCAGTTACACGCCCTATACAACTGACCTTTTGTCCACTTGCGAAATTTGTAAGATAATTTTTTTTTTTCAATTTGAAAATCGCAGTCATGACTAGTGTTTCAAAAATTGAGTAACATTGTTGAAACATAAAAAATTGAAGAAGAATTCGAAGTGTCCATTTTACCCCGTTTTCGCTTTACCGTACAATGTGTTCGTTTTTATAAAAATCAATTTCAAATGATGTCGGAACAGTAGATTTGATCCGATTCAACTTAGTAGTCAAGTGGTCAAACGGTTTAATTCAATTCCATTCTAACGCCAGTTCTCGACCAATATCTCCATTCTAAAGGAGTTAGCAAAATTTACCTAAAAATCTTTTTTGTAGAGAAAAGTGAAGACTATCGAAAAGGATCTTTCAAAAATTTCGCTTTCTTAAATTCCGAGTTATTCAACAAAAACTCAACTGGGAGCTCAGTCGATTTAAAGCGATTAACCACTTCACTACTGATTTAAATCTGGTGTCCATATTGCCCCACCCTCCCCTATAAATTCGGGTACATACTTTGCAAACAGCACAAACATGAACCAGGGCTTTCTGTGCAGCTTTCTTCTGCTCATTGGCACTGTGACCCTGTTGTTTCTTCAACTTGCTTGCCTTCTCAGCTGCCTTCGCTTGTGATTGAATTTTCTGATGTCCACGGGCCATTCTATAAAACAACAAAATTGTTTTAGTTGTCTACTAAGTGAGTGCGTTTTCAAAGGATAGTTAACAGAATTTGCCCTCAAGTTTCAAGGGTTCTCTAACCCCTAAAGCATATGGCACAGCCATCTGTGCGTTCACTAGTTCCTCAAAGTCGTTTCTAACCAATTTTCACTGGTTAACTGGCTGAATGGATTGGTCTGCATGTACCAAGATCATCATCATCACATGTAGACCCATATTAACGTATGAAACCATTAAAAAGCTTGCCGAGACGGTTTCACGCTTTCAGACCTTTCACAGTAGTCAAGTACAATTCAGTGTAATGTACTTAATTTCTGTAAAATTTACCTTGTTCACTCCGAAATTTTTTTCCAAGCGTGTGCCAACAGTTTATTTCGTTGCTGTAAACTCTATTCAAATTGTTGAATCGGAGTTACCGTGAATTTTGAGGTTGTTGATAGAAAATTCAGGGTACTCCAAGAAGAATATGAAACACCAGCACCGTGTTCTCCCCTCCACAAGTACCCATACGGATGAGTTTTCAATGGGTGCGTTTCGGAATCAACTACTGTAGCTGCAGTAAAGCGAAATTAAATAGGGTTACAGTACTGCTACTGCTACTAAGTCGATTGCGAAACGCGCCCAATATCTTCGCACCGTCAACCAAAAAGGCGCATAAATTCAAATGGTGAAATGTTAACTACAGTAAACTCCCCAAAATAGAATGCTCTCACTTGGAATATTTTCTAACTAGGAATATTTTTCTTCTCTCACTTGGAATATTTTTTTAGGACCGCGGGTGCCAGGGGGATTGGTGGGACGACATTCCTTATTGAAATTTTATGTTTCCTAGTATCAGGGTTGGACGTGTAAATTATTAATAATTTAAATAAATTACGGCGGTAAAAAACGGTGTAATTTACCAACGTAATTTACGTAAATTACCTCGACGGATTCTTTACATTTTTTATATTACTTTCGAAACGCTTGCAATTTTCGGTTACTAGAATGTTTTATTTTATTCCCATTGACGGAGACGCAGTATTAAGCACATAAATATCATAAAAAATAGTTCACATTATATCCTGAGGACAGATAAACCGCGAATTTTAATTTCACTTTGTTCGGTTAGAACACGGTTCTCGCTACTTAAGAGAGAATTAGAATTTAGAGAGAAAAAATTTCCACTTCACCCAGCCGGGAATCGAACCCGGGTCTTCCAGATACGCACCGGGGACTCTTACCGACTATGCTACCGGAAACCACAGAAATTCACTCTCAAATTCACCTCATACACCGCCTAACCTCCTTTAGTCATTAAAGAATTCTAAGAGAATTAGAATTTAGAGAGAAAAAATTTCCGCTTCACCCAGCCGGGAATATTATTTTATGTCGCGCCGTGCAATAAGTCGAGTTTATCGCACGCTGCGCTTCGCGCAGTTCTGCACGACTTGACATAAAATATTATAGAGCACTCGGTAATAAATTTCGTTTTCAACGAATATGTGTATCACTGAGAAAAAAATGTATTCCTTCCAAGAAAATGTTATTGGTGATATCTTTTTCATACTCTTAGTAGACGAAAATATCTCTTTTGGAAAGTATTTCTCCAGGCCAGTCATTTCCAGGTGCTCCGAAATCAGTTCCAAGCGTGAGAATTATGGTGATCTATAAGAATATTCTTCTGCATATGACCTCGAAGAAACTCCAATAATAATTATTAACATTTGGAATTATTCCAATTTTCTTTACCTGAGAAAATCGCCAATTTGTAAAATCCGGAAGATATCGGAGAACATTTTGTCAAGGTCATATGTAGCATAATAATCAGATTGTTCAATATCACTGTAATTTTTGAGGATAGACTTGGACTCTCTGAAAATGACTGTCCTGGAAAAATTCGTTCTGAAAAAATATTATCTTCTGACGAGAATATCAATCCTTGGCAGGAATAATTTTTTCTCTCAGTGTAGGGACCTCGCCTTCGGCTCGGCCTGTAAACTACACATTCGTTGAAAACGAAATTTGTGCCCTTGTACTCTAATGTACTATTAAAATCCCTAACATTAAATCCCTAATATTTTTATGTCCCTACGACCGTAAAACCACGATTCTAATTTCGATTCCCTCGGTTAAATCCCAGTTTCCGGGCCCAGAGACATAAAATATTGCATGTCACATGGCGATTAAACAATTTTCTGACTCATGTGATTGAGATCCTCAGGAAATACTTTCATCGCCTGGTGACATAATATACTATTACATTACATGGTACGATTTACGGTACTTAAAAAAACTCAAAAATATGAGCCTCATACCTCATAAAGAGTAAACTTCACGAGAGTCAAACGTTACAAAAGACCAAAGTCACTAGTCATCTCCATTGTGAGAAAGTCAATCTCATTATCTAATGATTATTTCTTCACTTTATTATTTGGACCCCCGGAAAAGTCCAGTTGGCTCTGAAAAGAAACATTTTGTTCGGAAGAGTCCAAAAAAGCTACCAAAGACAATTGAATTAGTTTCGTCATTTAAGAATGCTTAATGAAACAAGTTAATGTCAAGACAAAAGATGATGACGCGATGAATTCAATAGAGATCAATAGATAATGAGATTGACCCTTTTAAAATTCATCCCTTACACGGTATGACCTACACGGTATGGTATACGAGGTGCGACTCTCGAGACGTTTGATCCTCGCGAGGTATGAACCTCGTGACTTTTATCACCCTCGCGAGGTACAATCTTCGCGAAGCTTCACGTTTTACGATAAAAGGTAACGTCGGCTGGTTTTTTTACATTTTTTACATTTATTACGTAAATTACGGTTTTTTTTGCAATGACAAACCGACAATCGACAGATGCCGAACCCTGCCTAAGATATTCCATGTTGGAGAGTTTACAGTATCAGTTATAAATTCGGTAATTGAACACAACAGTAACAAAATAGATGAAATGCATCAGAATGTCGTACAAATCAGCAAAATTCCGGAGAAAATGTTTAATGATGCAGGAGAATGGGGCGAAGTGGAACGATACACATTTCTGCAGAGTTGGGCTCTCACGTATGGACAAAACCACGGCCAAGCCACGGATTTTCTTGGTCATTTAATGGCTTTTGGTGGACATTTGGGACGTGTCCACTGCCAAGGGGTGGGATAATATTGGACCCCCGGTTTGATTCCTGAGAATTGGCCCTCAGTTTGACCCTTAAGTGATAGCCTTTAGTTAGACCCCTTAGAGTTGGCCCTTATATATTGATATTATTTTTACCTTATATTTGACTTTATATTTTTCTTCTCTTTTGTATTCCCTCTCGGGTTCCCTGCACCGCATTCGTCGAAGGACGAGGAAAAACCTCACCTGAGAGAAAAACCTGCACAAGTACAGTCGTCTCTTTTACGAGACTCTTCGCTCGACAATGAAACTGTGAGGTTGAGAATGTCGTAAAATTTAGCGACTCAGCCGGGAAGCGAACCCGGGTCCCCCGCGTGCCAATCCCACACTCTAACCACACAGTCACGGCCGTCGGTTCATTTGACTTTATGTTTTGATCCTTGCATATTTTGATGGAATTGGGTGTAACCCATTAAGGAGCGAACGAATACCTTCCCGACCGATTAAATTTTTTTTATTCATTCCTACATTTGGAATGTTTTTACATTTGTCCTTGCAATTATTTTAGAAAAAATCGGTAAAAAAATCACTGCCGCGATCAGGAATGAAGGCTAAAATGAGTATCAGAAATACGGGTTTGAAATAAGGGTTGGAAATAAGTCTCAGACCTCTGGGTCAAGATATGAGTGTCAAAGTATAACAGTCAAACCGTAAAGGGTCAGAACATGAAAATCTGAATATAAGGGACAAAATATAAAGGCCAAAATATCAGGGTCAAAATGTAAGGATCAATATATCAGGACCAAAATGTGAGGGTCAATACATAAGGATCAAAATATAAAATCAAATATAAGGTCAAAAAAATAGTAAATATAAAGGCCAACTCTGAAGGGTCTAACTGTAAAGGCTAACTCTTCAAAATCAAATTGAGGGCCAATTGTCAGGAAAATTCTCCGCCTGGCTATAGACATTTCCGAAATGCTTACCAAATGCCCACCAAAAGTCATGAAATGATCATGAAAATCCGTGGCTGGACCGTTTTGTCCATACGTGGACTATCATTTTCTATATGATTTATAACTATGACAATTGTTTTCCAGATCTTTTCCAATCACCATTTTTGGAAATTACTTTTTAACATATAGTAATTCCTAAAATGGCTTTTCCCGAAATTTTTCTTTCAAATCTTCATCTGTGGTGAGTTTGAAAATCTACATATGTTGTTTTCTAAAATGGGCTTCACTCCATCAGCATGGCCACAGCTATGGTGATGGTCTATCTAATCATAATGTTGAAAAACAAAAATAATGAAAATATAAATGTCTGTGCAGCTCACATCCATCTTTTAGGCGATTTTGTACAAAGTATTCTTGTTGCTGCTTCAATCATTTACTTCAAAGTAATCGATCGAATTTGGGCCTTATCACTGAATCAAACAGCGCTCTCTGATCATCTCGCTATCAGAAATTATTATTATTTTTTTTATTATTCTCAAACAACAATGATTAATACAATGGCTTTGCATGTTTCCTGCAGAAGCAGATGTTGTCTCACAACAAATTCTCCGTATCGCAACCAGAATTATCCGCCATCGTCACAATTCCGTCGAAATGACCTTTCAAATTGAAGAAGTTAATGAAAGAATGAAAAACTGTAAATAGAGCAAGGCGCTGCAGTAAAGATCCTAAATAATCTCTCTACCTGCCTAAATCTTGTTATTTTTATTGTGTTGTATGGAATTTTGCTTTTCCGTAAATAATTCCATTTATCGTGAATGAATCCCTCACTTGTAACATCTTGATTAGAGATGCGAAGGCATTATGTGACCCTTCTAATGACCGTCTTTGAGGGAGCTCAATGACCATTAACATGGTCATAAATACTCTCTAAATGACGGTTCCAACTAACTCAAAACCATATCGTCACGCGTATATAACGTTAAATATTTTTGTCTGAAATTTCCGGTACACTTTTTGGCGATTTTTATCGATTATTACCAATGAAATTTCAAGAAATTTCGTCATTGAAAATTCAGAATTTTATGCAAAAATCAAAGAGAACTGCCTATTTAAGTTCCATTTTTCCCTGAAAATGAATAGAAAACCAGAAAATTCCGGTAAATATATTCTTGAATTTTCAGGAAAATGACACTGAATGCTATTTACAGAGAAAAAAAAATTATGAAAATTCAGATTTCACTGAAAATTCAATGTAATTTGGCACTGAATATTCATATTAGATTGGAAATTCAAATAAATTAAGGTATTCTCGTCTTTCTGCTGCTTAAAATTCTGCAATTTTACTACATTTTCAGAGAAACCTGAAATTTCATATTTTTTTCCCCCTAAATTTTATACAATGTCACTGTCCTGAAAATTAGTAGTCAACTGTTCATGACATTTCATTTTTTTCTATATTATAACAGTGTAACCAAATATCATATATCAATATACGTCGGCGTTTTTTCTCGTTTCAATGGTTTTTCGACTTTTCGTCAAATTTCTGAACAAAAATGTATTAACAAAAAATGCCCTACCAAAGGGGCGTAATTACCAATTTTCAAAGACAAAGTTGCGTAACTCCACACTGACTTCTGTTTGCGATTTTTAGTCATACACCTTGGAAGAGGCCACTTTGCCCTTATGGCCCATTTGGCCGCACTCTCTCTACTTTTGATTAATTTTAGAAATGCTCGAGAAAATGAGAGAATAGTCATTATCCTTAGTGTAATTGCGAAATAAATAACAACAAGCAGAAGAAACAAGAACCTACAAATTGAAGATATGCCCCGCTGTCATTGTTTATGCTTCAAGTGAACGAGGATATCAATCAAGAGACTATAATTAACGAAGCGCATGTTCTGGCGATACGCCCCCTTTGATTCTATTTGGCCTTACGTCTCTTTGCCATTACTCATTCTCTAAATCGACTGAAATATGAACGAAGAGACTAAAAGTAAAGGGGCGTATGTCCTGGAGACATGCCCCTTTTGTTCTCATTATTTGGAGATACTTCCATTTATCATTATCAAAATTAATTGGTGAAAAACGTTGGAAAAAGTCGGTAAATTCAATTTCACGATTAAAAAAACAGAGGCTCCTTTGGCTTTGAAGAAAAAAAAATCGAAATGATGGCACTTACGCCCCTTTGGCTATATGGCGACGATATAACTAGATCGATCAGAACCCAAAAAACTGTCATTTGTAGTAATTTTGCCTTTTAATCTTAATGTCATGTACCGCCTGCTAATTTAATAGTAATTTTTCTACCAATCTAAATCTATTTGTCAATTGTACAAGCTCCAAATCTTCAACACTTAAACCAGCAAGTTTTGCTGGAGACTTCATCGAGCTCGAAAGCAGAAAGTAAATTTTATGGCAGGAATTTCGACACTTTGAATTCACGCTCCTTGACTCCCACTCCTCCATAAACTCGTCATCTCCTTTGCGCATATGTATATACGCGCTTTAATGAAAACTGTAGAAAAGTTTATGTTTTGGTCGCAGAAACATACCTCTTCATTATTAGCAATTTGTTGCTAGGAATTTGAGTGGAGAATTTGTTAAAAGGCTTAAACCATGTCAATCCTTTCAATAGTGATAATTTTTATTTGTTCAGTACGAAACATCTAACTCAAGTGTTTCTTCTACGAAATTGTGAATGGATTTCCTAACCTCTATTTCAAAGTCATTGTGTTTATACTTGTGAGATATTCTTTAACCCAACCAACAATTGACAATAATAATGGATATTTCGTCGACATCTAGCTTAAAGCAGGCAAATTTATCGCTTAGTAATGATGGATTTGGAAATATTCCGATGGAATCGTCGTCGATGGACTCAATGGGGACCAAAAGGCGCAGGTAATGGGTCCATATCTAAAAACCTTTCGTTGAAAAAACTTCGTCAAAACAACTTGGTCAAACTACAACATAAAAAAAACTTGAAGAAAAAAAACCAAACAACCTGAATTTCACAAAACTTGAAAAAACCTTTTAAACTTTTAACGTATGAAGAAAATTGCGAAAAGAAAATTGAAAAAAGTCCACACACATACATACCTACATACATAGAACATACATATAGACACCTAAAAATCGCGTATTCGGACTTTCTGGACCATATTTAGTTACCCTAAAAATTTGAAACTTAAATTTAAACGATTACGATTGTTTGCTTCCTTTCTCAAGGAACCAACACTCTGAAATTCCAAACACAAACACAGATGTTACCTATATTCTTACAAAAGACGGGATAACCGAACGGTTTTATTGGCGGAAATTCAATTTGACAAAAGTTCAATTAACCAAAAGTTCACTTTCCCAAGTTGAATTTAACCCACTTTTTAACGAAGTTTTTTAGACGTGCTCCGCAGATAATATGTATATCGTCTCATTCATCATCACTTATCAATGTTCTCAATCATTACCAAACATAAGACTTTGTCGTGTCACATATTTTTAATACTCTACTGGCAATTTCCAGTTCATCACGAACAATAAAACGTAAAAAATTCGACGATGAACTCGTAGAGACAACCTTTAACCTCCAGCCACCAACGACGAGTGGGAAATCGAATTCAAAGTCGAGGAGTATGTCTGCATCGAGTGGGACTTTAGACGGCTTGGTGTTACCACAGATCCCCCCGCCTATTCCCATCGCACCACCAGTGATCCAACCCGACAGAATTAATAGAAGACCTCCAAGGCCCAGTGGCTCCAACGGAACTGGACGAAAAAGTAAGAAGAACAAAAATCACAATCACTCTATTAATGCAACTAAGGACCTGGGCAGATGGAAACCCACCGACGATTTGGCTCTCATCACTGGGGTCCAGCAGACAAATGACCTGAAAATGGTGCACAGAGGCACCAAATTCTCCTGTCGATTTACTCTGCAGGAGATTCAGCAGAGGTGGTACGCTTTGCTTTATGACTCTGCTGTTTCGAGGGTTGCAGTTCAGGCAATGAGAAATTTACATCCTGAATTGATTGCCAGTGTTCAAGCAAGAACTCTGTACAGTAAGGCTGAGGAAGATCTTCTGGGGACGATAAAATCGGTAACCAAATTCTACTCATCGATGCAAATAACTATTTGTTTGAGACAAGAATATCAATTATTTCCCGGTCAGGTTTCATGAATTGCAATTAGGGGAGGGTGGGGCAAAATGGACACTCAAAAACAATTGCGAAATTTTCCGTCATTGGGCAATTTGGACACCTGATAAATCCATATAGGATGGATTAAAATGGACGCTCAAAAAAATTTCCTAAAATTTTTAATATTCGAATTTTTTTGAATTGCTTCGTGCCAAAGTTCACAATCGAAAAATTATTCAAGAGTGGGGTAAAATGGACAGCCGAAAAAGTTGATCCTATGTATTTAACTTTCAATGAAGAAATTTTCAACACACATTTTGCAGCAGAATCGTGTCGGTATCTTTTTATAGAGAGAAATTGGAGTTGGAAGGGATATCAACAAATAAACTTCAACTCATTAAATTTTGCATTGAAGTTTGAAATATAGAGTAGCTTTGGATTTCCTGTTTTACTATTGAAATAACTTTGAAATTATTTATTCGTTTCAATGAACAATTGCACGCCCTACACAAATGACTTTTTGTCCATTTGTGAAATTTGTAAGATGGCTACTTTTCTACTTACAACGAAAATCACTATAAAACAACAGAAAGAGGGGAGGATAAATGAGCAAAGAAAAATTTAGTTTACCACCCCCCACGATAAAAATCAAAAATGAGTTTTTTTTTTTTCAATTTAAAAATCGCAGTCATGACCAATGTTTCAGAAATTGAGTAACATTGTTGAAA
This sequence comes from Diachasma alloeum, assembly GCF_001412515.2. Lineage (NCBI taxonomy): Eukaryota > Metazoa > Arthropoda > Insecta > Hymenoptera > Braconidae > Diachasma > Diachasma alloeum. Next base: position 92,594 of record NW_021680472.1, on the reverse strand, counting down.
CATAAAAAATTGAGGAAGAAATCGAAGTGTCCATTGTATCCATGTCCTACGATGCAGTCTTATGACAATGTGTTCATTTTTATAAACTTCAAATGAAGTCAGAAGAGTAGATTTAATCCAATTCAACTCATTATTTAAATCTGGTGTCCATATTGCCCCACCCACTCCTATGATTAATCATAAAATTCAAGCATACGGCTTTGAATTTACTCTCTCAATGATTACCCACTTTTTCGTTAATTAATGAAATTTCCAATAATTTGTAACGTTAACAATTGTTCTACATAATTATTCTATGGTGGAAATAGCTGGACAGGAAAATTGTATCTTCAAAAAATGCCATACTTTTCTTAAATAAATATTCATTTGCCAGAAATAACGTTTTTCACGCTGTATAGGAAAACAATGTATCGGCACTTCTAACTGCTTCCCTTAAAATTACACACTAATAATTTTGCGATAATCACCACTTAGTAGAAAATGGAGTCGTTGGGCTCCACACTTCAACGTTAAATTTTTTTTTCCTTTTTGTTTGTAGATGAATTATATTATTGCTTGTTGCTTTCGAATGGAAGCATTATAATCGTTCAAATTTAAGTTTTGCATTTTTTGTGTTATATTGACCCGTTATGATCCAAAAACGTACGTACGTATGTGTGTGGTAAAGTTTTTCTTCAATTGTTCACTAATAAATGGATGGACTTAAGTCTTTTTTTTCAAATGTACACATTGTTGAGCCCTATCAACTGCCATTAATTAAAATTTAATTCATTCATTAGTTTTTTTAATTTATTTTTTATAACTAAAAAAAATGTTCTGAATCGATTGAATGATGGCTTAAAAAGCTAGTTTGGATGTTCCTTTGACCGAGTTTAAAGATGAAAGCGATAGCAATAATCGTTATTTTGATTTACCAAAATTTAAAAAACAATTGTATTTTTTGAAAATCAGAATTCCGGGGATATCTTTGAATATCACGCTTCAAATGAATTCAATCATAGTTTAAAATGTTTATTTTAATGCAATTAAGTCGAAGTTGAAAGATGATTACGATAGCTATCTTGGTTGATTTGATTTTTCAAATCAACCCATGAATAAATGAATGTTTCAAATTCATTCAATTATGTATAAATAACATTTTTCTATTAAAATATTATCGAAGAGCTGAGGGGAGAGATAGAGCTGTGAAAAAGACAATTGGTCGTATAGAAGAAAGAAAAAATAATAAGAATAATGATGATTATAACTTTCATTTAAGTTGGAAATCTGATAAAATTAGTTGAAAAGAAATCTTATTCAATTTAATAAAATGAAATGAACAATGAATTATACATGATAGAAGGAAATGATATGTAAAATAACCATTCGAAAGCATATTGCGAATTTATTGCCAAAAATAACTATTCTATATACAATACAAGAGCAATTTCCCACTTGTTTTCTTTTTCATGTTATTTTAGGCACCTCAACCAACATTGGAGATTTTCCAAAGGCTTTTGGAGACAAATGCCCAGACATTTTACCCAGCGAGAACAGCCAAAGCCTTGATGGCCCATTGGCTATTGATGAAACAGTATCACTTACTCCCTGATCAAAGTGTCCAGCCTTTGCCGCGTTCTGATGCAATTATGAGCTTTTCCGATGCTGAAGACATGATAAACGATAGTGAATTGGCCGATCAAAAGGACGAGATGATCGACGCTGAGTTGGCTATGGCAGATAGAAAAAATAAAAGAGAAATCAGGATATTAGAGAATGAACTGGGCAGATGGCAGGTTCTTGTTGACAGTGTCACAGGTGTCAATCCCCCGGACTTTGATAATCAAACGCTGGCTGTACTCAGGGGAAGACTCGTGAGGTATCTCATGAGATCCAAAGAAATCACTGTGGGTAGGTCGACAAAGGATCACAATGTTGATGTCGATTTAACGCTGGAAGGCCCCGCCTGGAAAGTATCACGACGACAAGCAACAATTCGATTGAGGAATAATGGAGATTTCTTCCTGTCTTCAGAGGGAAAGCGTCCAATTTTTGTCGACAGCAGACCCATCCTCGCTGGAAATAAAATGAAACTTAATAATAATAGTGTAATTGAGGTTGGTTTCATCTATAGTAAGCATTAATTGATTGATTTTTATTCCGTAATTCATTGTAATAGTTCGAACTATTTTTCTTTATTGTAGGTTGCTGGTTTGAGATTTATATTTTTAATAAACCAAGAATTGATATCAGTCATTCGTCAGGAGGCTATGAAACTGAACCTGAATCCTTGAAGGGAATAAGGACCATTTTACAAAATACAAGCCATTCATCGGTCATCAACCTGGGAGGAACAGAGTATTTGTTACATAACTCAGTACATCTTCTAGTACCCATACAAATTATCATTAGTTTTGTAATCTTCAAATAAAATATTGTGAATGATTCCTGCGCGAACCAAAGATTAACATTTTTAACCCTACAGTTACGCATGTCCTTGAAATTTCACTGAACTAATTATCAAACTGTCGCAGAATTTTTTTCTCCGACAACATCAAACGTTCAATAAAGAACTGATAGTTTCGACTCATTCGACTGAATAACTATCAGAGAATTATATAAACAATAGGTTTGTTACATGTACTTCAAAGCTGTGGTGAATTCAAAAGGACGATTTTTTAAAAGACACGCTCTTACGATTACAGAACGGAAAGCAATTACGAAGATTGGGGGGCAATGCAAAATTACTTACTGATTATAATGGCAGCGAAAAGAAAGTTTAAGTCTCTAGGAGTATTTTAATTCTCGGCGGCTTTATAATCTCAGAAGAGTAAGTCAGTTACCGTCAGTGACCCGATTATGGAATCAATATTACATTTAGCCAAAAATCCATGTAGGCCCTATATATTTGCTGTGATGAACGAAGTTAAATGGAAACTCTGGGCTGTATATTTTCTTTGAAGCCAGAAATATCCACTCAACAATACTTCTAAGTTGTTGAAAACAATAGGATTGCATAAATGGATCTCGTTTTTTAAGAGTTCCATGATTAGATCATTGATGGTACATCTCTTTATATTTTCCATATTTAGTTAGAGTTAGGGTGAACAGAACAATTGCTGGAGAGTTAAGGGAAATTCGAGTTTCGTCTGGCGATCCAGTATATAGCCCGGTTGTTCCCAAGTAGCACACTTGACTGCGATTCATCTGCAAGCTATCTTTATCTGGGTAACTTGTGGATAACGCAAAAAAGGCGCCAGTTTGATAACTGACAGCAACCACAATGTTCTCTAGAAGATGACTTTCAGTGGATATCGATTCGACATGACTAGTGATTGACTAAAAGTTATCAATTATGATGTGTTGTCTAGATATCGTTTTCCTGACATCGAAAAGATACCAATTGTATGTTGAGTTTTCGCTACATCTGTAAGGAGTTTCCCCAAAGATATCTGTCGGGCACTACTACATGATGGTACCTTATTTTCCAACATTTAATGGGTAACGATTTACATGATAACTGTTCGATAAAATTCACAAGGATAACTGACAGTGATCATGGTGCATGACATCCAAGAGGTAACCGTGCTTTCGGTACCTAACCATTGTCCATATCCTGAGGAATCCGGATAGATAGTAACGACATTGCATCTGCAAGTGAACTTTATGTTCCCGAATATATCTATCATCCGGATGCCTTTTTGTTATCATTCCAAAGGTGTTCATTGGCCACTAACTAGAGGTAACTATAGTGGTAACCAATGTTTTGGTAAACAGAAAGTCAGCTGATAGATACTTTTTTGTGATAACTTCTAGACTCATTTGTCCGGACCCCGAACTCTTCGCGAAGCTGGAAAACTGCGTCATTCGCCTTCTTGATTTACTGCTGTGCATTACTCTGATTTTGTCACTTTCCTTAAACAACGTTGAATTATTACACTTGTAAGTAAATCATCATTATTTATACTCGTTGAATTACAATTCTTTTCAATAATCAAGCTCTATAATAAGTTTATCTATTTGTAGGAGAAAAACACAAAAACGAGAATCGACCATTTCGTTCAGAGACAGGCTGTGTTATGGTTTGGTAAAAAATGATGATTAACACAAACCGTTAGAAATGTCTATTAGGCAATAATGGTATAAACACAAAAAAACTAACACAAATCACTTTAAATTAATTTTCCCTATATTTTCACAATTTTTAAAAATACACTTAATATTATTCTTTGATAAAAAAATACAAATATGGACTGTAAACTTAGTATTAACTCGCGAAAAGGGTGTGAATGTAAAAAGTTATTTGTCACGGTATTTTAGCTAGACAATACTAGAATAGACCGGCGGACACAAAAAATGAGTTGAAGTTGTAACGATGCGAAACGATAGATTANGCTGATTAATCAATTATCATCGTTAATCCGACGAGTATCTCTACAACAATGTAAGTTATTCTTATTAGCTAAATGAGTTTTATTCCACTGGTCAACAATGTTTATCAATACTTTGTTGAGTTGTATGGTGATTATTGGAACAATCATAACAACATGCATTGTCGTAATTGTCATGGTACAATTGCGTAAAGTCAAGCCCTTCAATGAACTGTCTCGTCGTCAACAATTGCGATGAATTCAAATGATGACGAATAATGATCTCAGACAAATGCAAATTCTATTAGACAATCATCCAAATAATATTATATTACGACGAGATTACCTAAATTCTCAAGAACGAAATAACGCAAATCATACCATCGAAAAATGTTGCCATAATAATATTTTAATCACTCCGTCCCAAAAGCTAACTTACTGTAATGATATTAATAGTGAAACTACTGGTGTCTATGAGATGAATTATCGACCAAAATTAAATTGTCATTATAATCTAACTGAGATTCGGAACGATTGCATTGGAGATATTAATTTTATGGAGGATAATTATAATTATGATGACAGTGATAGTGACGAATGTGAATATCCAGATTCATCTCATGAAATATCTGAATTTCATTTTCCCTCATTTTTGCAAGAGTGGCATTTAAAATACCGCGTGGATCATAATGCTACAGATACGTTATTGCACGGTCTTCGTTTAGACGGTCGTAGAGATGTACCGTTAACGGCTAGAACACTATTGAAAACTCCCAGAAAAATCGATTGTCAAACATTAAGCGATGGTACTTTCTCGTATTATGGATTGAAAAAAGCATTGACGGATTTATTCTCGCACATAAACATTTTATTATTGCCTCAGAATTTAGAGATATATCTGCACGTAGATGGCATGAGTGTTTCGAAAAGTTCAAAGATAGAATTCTGGCCAATTCTGGGTAAATTGTTGAATACACCTTTAATACAACCATTCGTCATTGCAATCTATTATGGTACGGGTAAGCCGTCCAATGTTACCGAGTTTTTCTCAGAATTGATGACCGAATACATGATATTGAAAAATGAGGGCTTCAATGTTAAGAATAGGCGTTTCACCTTAGAAATAAGAGCTATCTTAGCAGATACCCCGGCTAGAAATTTTTGTCGATGTTTTCCACCACATAACAGTCGATGTGCAGATTGTATACAAGAAGGATTAACTATAAATAACCGTAGAGGGGTTCTCGAAATCGACTCTCCCACAAGAACTGATGAAACATTCCGATCCGGGATCCCCCAGAAATATGTTAATTCTGTATCACCATTGGAAGATATTGGCATAAGTATGACGAATCAGTTTCCCCTAGACTCAATGCACCTTGTTTACTTGGGAGTAATGAAAAGGTTACTGAAAATCTGGATTTGCCACTGGAAAAAGTCTGTACATTCATTTAACATTATTAATGAATTGTATTGTTCATTAGCCTCAGGTATCACATGTGATTTTGCAAGAAAACCTCGTAGTTTGGATGCCGTTGGTCAGTGGAAGGCGACAGAATTTTGTTTGTTTCTGTTATACTTAGGCCCCATTTTTCTCCAGAGTTGTCTGCCTGAGGCTCATTTAATGCATTTTAATGCTTTAAATTGCGCAATAAGGATCTTATGTGATCCGAAAGAATATCGGAGAAACAACAATTATGCTCATCAGCTTTTAGTTTAATTCGTCAAAACAATGAGAGTTTTATATGGGGATAGACATATAGTATTCAATGTTCATAACTTGATACATATCTCGCGCGTTCTGCATTGCTGTATGGCCCTCTCGACTCATTTAGCACTTTTTGCTTTGAAAATTACTTAAACTCAATCAAATTATCATTGAAAACAGGGTATCTCCCTTTACCACAAATAATGAAACGCGTTATTGAAAGAATGCAAAATGAAAAACCTATGGTAAGAGTGTCAGAAAAAAAAATCCGTCTAAAAGCTGAAAACAAAAAAGAACTCCCCGTTGGATATCGTGAGGCTTATTCTGCGATTGAATTCTCAAATTTTTTTCTAACTGATAAAGTTCCCAATAATTGTTGTTATTTAGAGGATGGTAGCATAATCTTCATCAAAGACATTTGTTATCAGGGGTCAGTACCTGTAATTCGCGGTCACAAGTTACTGGACATTGGAGGCATTGATTATTACCCTTGCGATTCGAAACTTATGGGAATATTCAAAATAGATCAATTAACTGTAGACTGTATCACGATACCAATCCGACTAATTGTTGGAAAAGGTCTTGCAATACCTTGGATTGATGTGGGTTATGTGTTACCCATTATCCATTCTGATAATTAGATTTGTTGGGGTGCTTCTTCAACTTTTCGCCATTTGTCACAGTTGTTCGATTGTTGGTAAACCATGTCTCATTTAGACAACAAACAGAAGTCATCTTTCCATAAAACGAAACGAGCGAATTTCCCTCTACCTCCACGAGACTTCAATCCATCGAGATCACTACCTATTACTGGTGAGATTATATTATATTTCAAAAATACTAATAGTAACATACTCACTTTCGTAAAAATTATCTTTACTTTTTCTATCCTCATTCGGGAAAAATGAACACAGAAATGTTTTTTTTTTCTTCTTTTCTATCAGTATAAACCATTATGTACAAAAATATGTAAATATTTCGCTGAAGGCCCTCGGGCGATGACCAGTTGCAAGTTCTTGCAGGGACTTGCAACAAATTTTGTTGAAAATAAAAATAAAAAATACTAATAGTAATAACGAATTTGTCTGATAATATTAACACTGAATCTCTAGAATAATCCTAAAAATAATAATAAATCATTTTCCTTCCAATTTCCAAGGCCCACCTATGAATCCACAAAAATCCAAGACTATTCCAAGTAAAGAGAATGATACACCTTCATCACTGCTGGCACTTCCACTTTCCAGTCCACATCTTAGTCAGGGTAAGTTGGAAATGTCCCCTATATGTCGAATGTATTTTTAGTATATTCAAGTAACAGATTCATCATATGCATTGTTAGCAGCAGCTGATTTTTCATTGATCTATTCAGGTGTACGTGGGAAGAAACGACTTGACAATACTACCACATCAAATAAGGTGACGAACACTCCCATGCCAGTTTTTAAAATATCGTCCAAAGTACTTGAACAATTGAATCAGAGTAAGTTATGAAGAGTTCACAATGCATTCGAAGAGTTCCGATTTGAATTGAGAAACACACGTATGAAAAAATTCAGTAAAAAAAACAATAGAAATTCTATCGAATTCCATAACAAAAAAAAATGTTCGAATGAACATTCTACATGGTGTAGAATGTCGTTCGAAGTCTATAACAATTCTATTGGAATTCTATTAGAATTCTATTGGAAAATTCTATTTGTTTTTTGCGCCATTTCTATAGAAGATATTAGAAGAATATTAGGTCAAATGTCAATAGATTTTTTTTTCTGTGAGAATTCTTGCACATGAATTTTCCCAGTTTTTTTTTCTTGGGTTTTATTATGAGAAATAAATGAAAATACGGCGGAAAAAACTTGGAAAATTGACGCCCAAGAATTTCATAGAAAAATGAAAATCTATTGACTTTTCTATTAAATATGTTCTATAGAAATGGCGCAAAAAACAAACAGAATTTTCCAATAGAATTCTAATAGAATTCCAATAGACATCCAATAAAATTCCAATAGAAATTTCTATTGGTTATTCTATTGAATTTTTTCATACGTGCAGTAATGGCCATAAATTCACAGATAATTTGCGACCTCTCGGAAGCCGTTTTACCGTTGGTGAGAATCAGAGACTGGTCAAAGTTAGCAGCGCACCTGGTGATAATTCCAACCAGCCAATACTTCCACCACTCGATTTGAACAATATCAATGAAGGCATTTCTAATGACGAAGACTTTGTAGAGGAAAATTATAAGGATCAATTTTAAGGAGCAATTTTCTGACACACCTTCAAAGTCTCCAGACAATGAAACTGAGACAGAAGCGTTGGAGGAAACATCAACTTCACCGAGTCAGAATGTAGAACATCAAACACTGGGTAGAGTCGAGCCGATGGTAACAGACTTTGACGATGTCGAGACTGAAGTGTTTCCCACTTCCCGAAGATGTTGTATGTTTCACTTACCTCCACGTTATTTTTCTGTGAAATCTGATTTCAATGTTTAACAAATGTTTGATTTCTTACTAGCTTGTACCCCATAAATTTTGGAACTTCGAAATTATTTAGATACCACGACGAAGATGTTGTTGAATAAGATGAATGAGATACTGGAGAATCAAAGAACACTGGAGGCTCGATTCTGCAACAAGAGACATCTGAACTTCAAGGACAACGTTCTCAATCCACAACTGTTCCCTAATCTTCCCGTCGCTACAATGCCAGATTTGATACAATTGGAACAAGATTTGACTGAGAGTAGAGATCACCAGAATGAATTTGTAAATACTGAATATTTCAATGTATTTGTAATTGGGAAATAATTTGGGGATTGAATTGATTTCAGGCGAAGTTACTTAATGATTTGGAGAAGGCTGTTGATTACAAAGAACTTGTTGACGTGGCCATGAAAAGAATCATGACAGACGAGATAGGGAAAGTGTGTTGTTGGACTGGTATCACGGAGGGATCGTGGAAATTTGAAGGCCGGACGCTTGCAAAAGCTGCAGTTGGTAAGGCTGATGATTCATCCAGATCATAATGTTTATAAATTTCATCTCAACTTTACTGTAATATTTATCTTTGTTATTGATACAGTGGTGCTGCAGCAGGCTTGCAAAGAACTGAAAGTGCCAGCATGCACTGACAAAGAAATCGAGAGGCGCATAGCTTATTGGCTGAGGAGATCAGGGGATCGCATAAGATCCAAGGAAGAAAGTGATAAAAAAAACGAAGGCGTTTGGAGAAGACTCAGTGAAGCACCCCGACAATGATCATTAGAGAACAAAATTTTTTTATTGAGAAAAAAAAGGTATAATGTGTTCGGATGTTTGTGTATGGCCGTTTAAGCATAATGAGAAAAAAGTTTTATCAAAAATTTATGGCATAATATCCACAGAGTTTGCTCCAAACATTATGCTAAAATGGCTATTGGATATGATAGAATACCTCTAAGTAACTCAACAATTTCTATGTGGAATGATGTTGCAAAAAAAAAACTTAATGGGATGAAATCATAATTAGAAGATATACGAATTTGGCGAACCCGAATGGAAGAAATAGAATGTTAGATTTTAAAAAAAGTTGAATAGCGAGAAGTAATATCTGAATGACAGACAATTTCCTCATAACTTAATTCAAGAAATTCATTTGATATTGCATGAATAACTACGATATTGTTCAAATCATCGACAAAAGCAGAGTTTTTTTGAATCATTATAGTTTTCTCAGGCTCTTGGCGCAATCACCTTCTAGTCGCGTTATCATTCAATTTAGGAAACAAACACATCGTGAAATTATCAAATAACCACATTCTGCACTAAGATAAGTTCAACTTACTGAACTCTCAGCACAACATCAGATGCTGTCATGAGGCATCCAATAACATCAGGGTCTAATGCTGCCATGAAGGAAGTTCAGAAGATTGAACTTATGCCATCAGCTATTGCAGTTATTTGATCATTTCACGATTTAGACGTTAATTTCAGGAATTAGATAATAACGAGATATTGGTACTAAATAATAACGTGACTAAAAATTGTTGGCGTCAATCTTTCAGGAAACTAAAACAATTGAGCAAAACTGTGCATTTTTCGACAATTTCATCAATTGTTATTTGTCAAATATTCTCCTAATTTTTTAACTTGATTTACCTCCATATGAATGATCTCATCCCTTAAACATCTAATGACTGGAATAGTGTGAAAGTATTCAAATGTTTTTTGAAGATTCTTTTATCTATGCTTAGTCCTTCACGGAACTGTAAATTCTCATGAAAAAACCGCGATAAACTTCATAAAACAATAAGAAGTTTACGATTATGAGAAAGGACTTTGTAAATAACAAGATGGCATTGAGGAGCTTTGCCTGTTAAATTCTTGAGTCAAATCAGGAAATGTATGGAAAAAGTCCAAAATGCTGGTTTAATTATTTGAAAGATGAATTCTGAGGCTTTACGTTATTGTTATCAATATCGAAAATTTGCTGAAAAAAAGGAAAAAAAACAAGAACCAAAACGAAGACAAAAGAAAAATGAAAGAAAAAACAATTCATGTCCTAAAAAATCCTTTTTTACGGCAGTTTTTTCATTTGTTTTTGTTCGTTTGAAAATAATTGATTATCATTATTATCTGTAAATAGAGATCCGCAAGATATAAAATAAGTGCGTTTTTTTATGTTAATCAGGAGAAAAAAACTAATGATTGTGCAATTTGTACGAGCCATGCATGAAAATGAAAAAAAATCATGTTCGACAAATTTCATTTTTTTTGCAGATTTTGTATTTTTTTGTTCTTTTGGAAATAATGGGTTGCAATTATTATCTGTAAAGCGGGATCTGCAAGATACAAAATAGTTGCATTTTTTATGATATTGAAGATGAAAAGATAGTAATTGTGCAGTGCGTATGACATGCAAAAAAACGAAAAAACAAAAATATTCATCGTTTACTTGACTGAATAGTAGTTTAGGTGAGATATTACTGTAACGTGTTCCAATGAAGGGCATTAATGTGCAACATTAGTTCATGTAAAATGTTACGTCGGAGGACAAAGAAAAAGGAAAATCCTCCGGATTAAGTGAAGATTTTTTCTCTATTTCTTTCCATCTTTCTTCACTAAGAAAATGATCATTATATCTCGATAAAGTTGATGGTATAATATTGTAAATGGTGATGTTAAAGGAGAAAGTTTGATTTTTTTTCAATAAAACTGTTTTGTATTCTACAGTACATCTATGGTAACAATTTTTTTCAATGAAACGGAAGAAATTGTTACTATCTCCAATGCAAATGAGAAATTTATGTTATAATCTGAGAACAGAACTAAAAATGAGTTTCTAGTATTATAACAATTGACAGCTACTTAGTATTGATTATTATTGAGAAGTTTCAATGGTTGGAAATGCGGAAAAATTTTTCGTTCGAGAATCAGGGCTTGAATCCTTCGAGTTTGGGGTACCCTAAAAATCTTAAATTCCAACCAATCATAGCCATACATCCCGATCGGTAATGCAGGGATTCAGGATGCGTGGCTCTGATTAGTTGAAATTTAAGGTTTTTAAGGTACCCTAAACTCAAAGAATTCCACGCCAGATTGCAACATAAATTTTCGATTGCATTGGATAGTGACAATTTCTTGTGATCACCCACGACCCCCTCCCCTAATTCGCGATGATACCATGCGGATACCGCCATAGGCTGTCGAAGGGATGTCGAAACGGTGCCAGCAAGTAATCCAGTTGGCATATTCACGGTTCTTCCAGATAACTTCTAGATTATTCCTCTAGTTAACAATATGTTGACTGATTCTAGTCAACCTATTTAGAATTGCTGACATTTGATAGTTATCTTTCGGATAGCTTCAAGGGCTGACATTTTGTTATCTCATTGTAACTGACGCAGGGTTAACAATTTGGGTGTCTGGCTGTGCAGACAATAGATATACTTTTTGGAATACGGCGG
>NW_021680472.1:78159-78275 GCF_001412515.2 Diachasma alloeum | reverse complement strand
CACCCCCCCTAATTACGATGGAAGAATGAAAGCAATATCTATCGATGGAGAATTATATTCTCAATAAATTACAGCGGTTTCATTGCTTAATCTTTATTAGGAGAGGAGGAATGAAT
>NW_021680472.1:77201-77961 GCF_001412515.2 Diachasma alloeum | reverse complement strand
AATTTTCAAAAGCGCGGAGAAACCCCGAACGGATCTCCGACTAGTCCAATGAACGTCGGTCTAACATACGAATGTTTGCGATACAGGCTCCATTTTTTATGGAATTTGTGATTTGGGCGTATGAAACTAATGGCGGATATTTCAGGTTCCCCAAGTTTGTGCGGGGGTTGAATAAGCCAAAAAACTACCCGTGAAAACAGTTTTATCGAAATAACTCGTGAATAACGCGCTGTGCGTCCAAAAACGTACTACACAAAGTTGTAGAGATCAAAATTCTACACAAAAAATGTTGAGGGCACTTTACCCCTACTCGCAACCGTTCATCCCCCAGAGCCGCGTGAAGATCAGATGGGAAAAAAAATGTTTTCCATTAAAAAAATTGAAGTTGATGAATTTTTTTTTTGTAATTCGGAATATCAGTGTTTCTTTTTTCAATAGCTTGTTTATTTATTCAGAGCGAATCTAATATATGTTGCTATTTATATCTTGACATTGAATCAATGAATTTCTTTTTTTTTTCCATATTTTTTATTAGAAAATTTACCACAAATTTTGTCTTGATCGTACCCGCGAATCTCCTATGGATTCAACGTTGAACGCAATTTTCTAGCTTCAATCCCTAAATCCGGCGCCGTGAATGAGAGGCTTTTGTGCGAGAGAGAAGTCTCCGTCTCACTCCCACTCCCTACAGTATTGTTCAGACTATTTGCGCATGCACGCACGGGCCTGTGGATCGTCACGGACTGGATGCGAGAAAAAG
>NW_021680472.1:72929-73991 GCF_001412515.2 Diachasma alloeum | reverse complement strand
GACGATCCACAGGCCCGTGCGCGCATGCGCAAATAGTCTGAACAATACCGCAGAGAGTGGGGGTTAGACCGAGACTTCTCTCTCGCACAAAAGGTTCTCATTCACGGCGCCGGATTTAGGGATTGAAGCTAGAAAATTGCGTTCAACTTTGAATCCATAGGAGATTCGCGGGTACGATCAAGACAAAATTTGTGGTAAATTTTCTAATAAAAAATATGGAAAAAAAAAAGAAATTCATTGATTCAATGTCAAGATATAAATAGCAACATATATTAGATTCGCTCTGAATAAATAAACAACCTATTGAAAAAAAACACAGATATTCCGAATTAAAAAAAAAAAAATTCATCAACTTCAATTTTTTTAATGGAAAACATTTTTTTTTCCCATCTGATCTTCACGCGACTCTGGGGGATGAACGATTCCGAATAGGGGTAAAGTGCCCTCAACATTTTTTGTGTGGAATTTTGATCTCTACAACTTTGTATAGTACGTTTTTGGACGCACAGCGCGTTATTCACGAGTTATTTCGAAAAAACTGTTTTCAGGGGTAGTTTTTTGGCTTTTTCAACCCCCGCACAAACTTGGAGAACCTTAAATATCCGCCATTAGTTTCATACGCCCAAATCACAAATTCCATAAAAAATGGAGCCTGTATCGCAAACATTCGTATGTTAGACCGACGTTCATTGGACTAGTCGGAGATCCGTTCGGGGTTTCTCCGCGCTTTTGAAAATTCATTCCTCCGCTCCTACTTGAGATTAAGGAATGAAACCGCCGTCATTTATTGAGAATTTAATTCTCTATCGATCGGCATCGGTTTCATTCCTTCATCTTCATTAGGGGGGGAGAAATGAATTTTCTAATCGGGAAAGCCCCTCCGGGCTCACTCGACGTCGGAAAGCCGTTCGGGGTTTCTCCGCGCTTTTGAACATTCATTCCTCCGTTCCTAACTGAAATTAAGAAATGGCACCGATGTCATATTTATTAAAAATATAATTCTCAATCGGTAAGCTTTGGTTTCATTACTTTATCTCAATTAGGGAGGGGAGAAATTAATTT
>NW_021680472.1:58974-72620 GCF_001412515.2 Diachasma alloeum | reverse complement strand
CGCTTTGAAAATTCATTCCTCCTCTCCTAATAGAGATTAAGAAATGAAACCACAGTCGTTTATTGAGAATATTATTCTCGATCGATAGATGTTGCTTCCGTTCCCTCTCCGCAATTAGGGGGGCGGGGGAGAAATGAATCTTCCAATCAGGGGAACCCCTCCGGACTCACTCGACGCCGGAGAGCCATTCGGGATTTCTCCGCGCATTCGAAAATTCATTCCTCCGCTCCTACTTGAGATTAAGGAATGAAACCGTTGTCATTTATTGAGAATTTAATTCTCGATCGATCGGCATCGGCTTCAATCCTTCATCTCAATTAGGGTGGGAGAAATGAATTTTCCAATCGGGGGAGGCCCTCGGAGCTCACTCGACGTCGGAGAGCCGTCCGGGGTTTCTCCGCGCTTTTGAAAATTCATTCCTCCGTTCCTAACGGAGATTAAGAAATGAAACCGATGTCATTTATTAAAAATACAATGGTCGATCGGTAGGCTTTGGTTTCATTTCTACATCTCAATTAGGGAGGGGAGAAATTAATTTTTGAATGAGAAGAACTTGTCCGGAGTTACTGCACGATTTTAAAATTCATTCCTCCTCTCCTAATAGAAATTAAGCAATGAAACCGCTGTCATTTATTTAGAACATAATTCTCCATCGATCGATATTGCTTTCATTCTTTCATCGTAATTAGGGGGGGAGAAATGACTTTTCCAATTGGGGGAGGCCCTCCGAAGAGCCGTTCGGGGTTACTCTGCGCTTTTGAAAATTCATTCCTCCGCTCCTACGTGAGATTAAGGAATAAAACCGCTGTCATTCATTGAGAATTTAATTCTCGATCGATCGGCCTCGGTTTCATTCCCTTCTCTTAATTAGGGGGCGGGGGGGAGAAATGAATTTTCCAATCGGGGGAGCCCCTCCGGGCTCACCGTCCGAGGTTTCTCCGCGCTTTTGAAAATTTATTCCTCCGTTCCTATCTGAGATTAAGAAATGACACCGATGTCATTTATTAAAAATATAATTCTCAATCGGTAAGCTTTGGTTTCATTCCTTCATCTCAATTAGGGAGGCGAGAAATTGATTTTTGAATGAGAAGAACTTGTCCGGAGTTACTGCACGCTTTGAAAATTCATTCCTCCTCTCCTAATAAAGATTAAGCAATGAAACCGCTGTAATTTATTGAGAATATAATTCTCCATCGATAGATATTGCTTTCATTCTTTCATCGTAATTAGGAGGGGTGGGAGAAATGAATTTCCCTATCGGAGGACCCCCTCCGGGTTAGTCCGCACTTTTGAAAATTCATTCCTCCGCTCCTACTTGAGTAGGATAGAATAGAATTTCCCGAAGATTCCAAAAAGCTTCATTGTTCTTCGTGCATGAAAAATGGGGATCTTCGGGAAACTCCTTGCGATCACAAGACTTTTACCGATTTATTTTTCTCCGTGTGACGTCCGTATAGAAGATCAAAAAATCAATTTAACTTTGGGATAAATGGAGAGGAGAGAAAAACGTGAATATCTCGGAAATTAGATGCGACAAAGTGGGCCCTTTTCACGTGGACGTACACATATAATTGGACTGAAATTTATAGAAATTTTTAATTTGCAATGACGAAATTCCTTGAAATTTCCGTATTACGGCAACGCTATAAAAATTCCCAATAAATTCCCGGAATTTCTGCGAAAATATTACTGAAACTTACAGACATCATTCCTGATTTCAAGACATTCCTTTGATTTTCAGGATCATGTCACTAGAAATTTTTTACAAAATGACTTAATTTTAACATTGCTTGCTCATTGCATTTCAGAAATGCAGCTGCCTAAAAAAGACACATCGATTCCTAGGAACAACGTTTTTTTTTCTCGGTAAATACAGACAATAGAGAAATGTCAGAGTACAGTGAATAAACTTCACTCGTCAAAAACTCCATAATGGCAGAGTTAAATTCCCTGATTTTTTTTCACTCTCGATTAATTTTTTAAAGATTCAAATTGATACTTAAGTATCAATTGATTCATTCACATCGTTCCATTCCATCGGGAGATATTGTCGATTGGAGACAATTTTTTATGGTCACTGAAGAATGCAAACCATTCATTTAAATCTCGCAATAATCTGCGAAAAGTCTCATTCGTTAATCTATTATTATTGATTTAATCCCATTATGTGTATGAGATTTGTTGAGATATAATCTCTCACAAATATTGAATATATTTCTCATCAAAATAATTTGAAATTCATTCATTACCTTTGTATCACTGACAAAATATGTAATAAATGTGAATAAGATGAATTGCTCGTATTTTTTTTTTATTAAAGATCTAGTTGTATAGAAATTCAAATAAATGATCCTCTTTCGCTCAAGACTTCATAATTCCTTCTCTCCCTCTCCTTTATGATCAACTAATTTACAAATTAAGACAATAAGAAGTTGTATGAACGAAAATGGGATAATCAAGCGGATGAGTGAATGCAAAGGAGGTTTCATGTTGGATTTAAGATTGGGAACGCATCCCTGTTATCGACTGTTTCCATGGTAATAGATGGAAATTTCTTTACCCACAGAGACGGCCTCTCGATTAGTTCATGCGCGCCACCGCTATGAAACTCTGATCGAACAGTTCCCATAGGCCTGAGCAATCTCCCCTATTATCTCTGACGGCGGGGTAACTTTCAGGCATGTCTAGCAGATACCCGCTGTCTTTTAAAAAGAAACCTGAATGTCTTCTTTCAGATTCATTTGTGCTACTTGGGTTACGGGACAGTAACCGGGCAGTCATTTTCGGGGTTAAAAAGGGGTAAATGACATCCAAAAACAATGTAAAAGTTGATAGATTCATTATTTGTTTACGTTTGCACCATTATTTGCATCGTTACTCATTAATTAAAGAAAAATATATTGTCCGTGTATTGAATGGCTATATAGGCTTATTGGGAAAATGACGCGAGGTGGCGAAAGTATCGACTTCCGCCTAGGTCGGTGAAGTCGACGGCAGTGGCGGGAGAAATTGAAAGTGAAAAATGCATGTATTGCATTTTGCAAATCCATTACCGTTAATAAAAGTGGCGGGAGGGGAATTTTGTAAATTAGCAACGTACCCATTTTGCCCATTGTTTTTTTTCTCTTAATGAATAAAAGTGGGGGCGGGGAATTTAGTAAACTTGTAACGTACACACTTTGCCCCATTGTTTTTTTTCCCTTAATGAAATTAGGGGGGGGGGGATTTTATAAATGAAGGACGTTTCCATTGTGCTCCATTGTTCTTTTTCTCAATAAATGAAAGTGGTTGAATGGAGGTGGGAATTCCGTAAATTTGTAACAAAAACCATTTTACCCTGTTTTTTTTTTCTTAATGAATAAAGATGTTGAGGAGTGGGGGGGATTCTGTAAATTAGTAACAAAATCATTTTGCGGCATTGCTTTTTTCTTAATGAGTGAAGATAAGGGGAGGGAGGGTTGTAAATTGTAATTGTTGATCATGAGAAAAAAAAACATGGTATTTCTAAATTTTTTTAACTTACAAATTATTCTTCACTTCCCAAATTTTAATTTTTTCATATTTATCACACACTTAAATGATCAATTCTTGCTTCTCAGATTTTCATACGTAAATTCTAAACTCTAGAAAATTCACGAAAATTCTTCGGTTTCCCATATAATTCGAGAAAAATCTGTGATCTACGGTTATCTGGAAAACTGTGAAATTTTCCGAAGAATTACAGATTTTAATCAGAGTATTTTAAAAAGTAAAAAAAATATTTAATCGAAGATTGAAAATTATTCATTGATGCTTCACTCTTCATTCTCTTAATTCTCTTTAAGTCATTATCAATATTTATAAAACATCTATGACTATATGAAGTTTAATAAATTCCATTTCTTCATTTTCACAACGAAAAGATAAGTATATGAGTATATGAAGTTTAATAAATTCCATTTCTTCATTTTTACAACAAAAAGATAAGCGCGCGTGAAAGCGGGCGCACAGATCTAGTTCTGGTATACGTTTGATAAAGGGCACGTAAAATATGGTATTAATGCATTGTTGCACTCGTAGGAGGTAATTCTGAAACCATGCAGGCTTTGCCGTGATGGTACTGCCAAAATCGTAAAGCATCAAATGTCATTTATACAGTGTCAGCCCTACACACCTGAACGAGATATTTTTATGCTCCACGGAATGAGTATTGATAGAGAGAAAAGCTTCAGATAAAAAATGTTCGTTATCTCAAGATTCATCTATGGAGTTTTTTAACATTTTTCTGTATTGGTAATAGTTAACGAGATAATCAAGGTTGATTGTCCAACGGGAGATTAAGTTGCCCCATCGTCGTATGGAAAAACGTCAAGATCTCATAAACTACTGGAGATAGAGAAAAGAGTTACAAAACTGAATCGATGTATTTTGTTATGATGGATATTTTTTATCTGAAACATTTTTCTCTATCTTCAATTAACTTTCCACAATTCTCTCGTGGGCGCGCTCCCGCCGTACGTGACTGCTAACGCGCCGTCCATATCTCTTCTAACCGGAATAACTCCTTAACTGCAATAGGAGAGAAAGTCATATGACATAAAATGTTTATTTTGGCATAGGGAACATTTTTCATTGGAAACATTTTTTCATATCTCTGACCGTTTTTGCGAAAACACGCTTTAAACAATTAGATTGTTACAAACAAATAGACGGCAGTTGTTTTCGCAAAAATGGTTATCAGATTCGTAATCAGCACCCTCGCAAACATAGATTCCAGCAATAAAACCTAATGGACCTTTCAATGGACACAGAACTGCCCCTGGCGTACGGACTAGTTCTAGTTATCCAGAAATTGAAGCAGAGATTAATGATTTTATGAGAAAATATCGATTATCCTTTTAAAGAATGAAAATTGCACTGATTATTTCATTTTTCAATAATACTACTCGTGTATAATCATGTGATCAATTATTTTTTCTGTTGATCGACATTTAATAAATGAAAAAATATGGCCCAGTCGTCCAGAAATTGGATGTTTCGATTGCATTCAACAATTCTTGAAAGTATGGAAGCCATCATATTCCTATTTGAGTGATTCTTTTATTTTAGATCCTATCACGTACGTGGTGAATAAATAGCCTACGCGTAGTGCCCGGTTGTTACGGGGCAGTAACCGGACAGTCATTTTCGGGGTTAAAAGCGGGTAAATGATACCTAAAAACAATGTAAAAATTGATAGATTCATTATTTGTTTACATTTGCACCGTTATTTGCATTGTTACTCATTAATTGAAGAAAAATATATTGTTGGTGTGTTGAATGGCTATATAGGCTTATAGGGAAAATGCCGCGAGGTGGCGACAGTATCGACTTCCCGCCTAGGTCGGTCAAGTCGACGGCAGTGGCGGGAGAAATTGAAAGTGGAAAATGCATGTATTGCATTTTGCAAATTCATTACCGTTAATAAAAGTGGAGGGAGGGGGATTTTGTAAATTAGCAACGTACCCATTTTGCCCCATTGTTTTTTTTCTTAATGAATAAAAGTGGGGCCGGGGAATTTAGTAAACTTGCAACGTACACACTTTGCCCCATTGTTTTTTTCCCTTAATGAAATTAGGGGGGGGGGATTTTATAAATGAGGGACGTTTCCATTGTGCTCCATTGTTTTTTTTCTCAATTTTCACAATTTCGGCAGATGGTAGATTTTTATGCAGAAATAGTAATAATTATTCTTTTGCAATATGGACAGACGGAGTAGACCCCGTGACCTCGTCACCCATAATTATCTGGCCAGTGTTTGTGCAACTCCTTGAATTGTCCCCCCGAGCTCGACAGCGTAATTCGTTACTGGCTGCTTTGTATGTTGGTCCTCGGAAACCGCAGATGGAAAATTTTTTGACGCCCTTTGCAACGCAATTGCGCCAATGGTGTCCTGACGAAGGCGCAGAGGAGGTGAGGAGTCGGTTTATTCCTCTTATTATTTCGGCTAATTCAGAAGCTAGATACTTAATCCTGGGTATGATGCGTCTTAATGCAAATTGGGGGTGTACTTTTTGTTACGCGCGAACAGAGAATGTTGGTGAGAGGAATCAATATCAAATATACCGATATTATGACGATCCTGACAATCCCGAAAATTTGGCAGCAGACCGTACGGATGCAGATATCAGGCAAGATGCCATTTTGGCCTGGCAGAACGAAAAACCTGTAAATGGCGTTCGCTGTCTGTCGGTTTTGAGCATCGTTCCTGGACTCGACCTTCGAAAATGTCAATTGGTGGAAGAGTTACATTGTCTTTGGGAGAGAAATTTTACGAGATTATATGGAATTCTTACGAATCCAGAAATAGAGGATTATATACCTCCAAGAAACATCAAAATAATAAGCGACCGCATTCGGAAAGTGAAACCACCTACAAAACTAACAAGACAACCGCGATATCTAGAAAACTTTAAGAAATATAAAGGTGCTGAATACAGAAATTTGGATTGGTATTATTGGTTACCATGCGCTTCTGATTACATGACCCCTGATCAGATCGAACATTTTGCACTCTTCGCCGACGCAACATATGTTATAAATAAGGATTCCATTCTTGCCGAAGAGTTGAATAATGCCGAGCAAAATATTGATCGTTTTCGCCGGGACTCTGCAAGAAATTTCCCAGATCGTCTACAAACGTATAATCTTCACCTCCTGAAACACATAGTTCGTTGCGTTCGGGAATTCGGTCCATTATGGGTAGCATCAGGCTTCTGGTTTGAGTCATTGAATCGACAGATTAAAAACTATCTGAGGAGTCCTACAGACCGCGCGATGCAAATTGCTTGCCGTATTTTATTGGCTCAAAT
The DNA here is from genome assembly GCF_001412515.2 of Diachasma alloeum. Lineage (NCBI taxonomy): Eukaryota > Metazoa > Arthropoda > Insecta > Hymenoptera > Braconidae > Diachasma > Diachasma alloeum. Next base: position 65,790 of record NW_021680472.1, on the reverse strand, counting down.
GGTCGAGAAATGCCTTGATTGGGAATTATCCCCGGCCGTACTGAATTTGCTAAGAGAACTGCTTTACAAAGCACGCTGGGTTACTGTGCCAAATAACGCAACAGGTAGATTTCTTCACTACTTCAAGGGTGAACCAGGAGTACTCGACGAGGAAGAGATTGCGGCGCTCAATGAAGGTGGATATGGCGGAGTCGCCGAAGGAATGCCAATCCCTCACTATAAAAAAAATTGTCATTGATGGAGTTGTATACCAACCACCAAGTGAAAGAGTTGTTAAATGCGATAATTCAGTTGTTCATATCACTCCATCTCAGGACTGTAATGAGACGCACAACATCATGATCATGATCCTCCAGTCCTCATCAATCATTCGTCTGACTCCAAACGTAGGTTTCATCCATCGCAATCATTTTAATTCACAATTTCTCTCAGATCATTCGGAATAAATCATCCCAATGGTTCTCTCCCCCTTGAAAATATATATGACTCGATTTTCATTCGGTACTTGATGATAGAGACTCTGTTTCTGTTGTCATGAAGTGAATAAAATACCCAAAAGCATCTTTATCATTCATGATGTTGGCAAAATTTTTGGTGAGGCAGAATCTCCGGATGTCCAGTATTAGGCTCCAAACGGACTCTTCAGCGTTCTTCTCCTCTTCTTCGATGCTTTGGAAGCAAATGGGTTGATTCTCGCAGGGTTCCCATCACATCTTAGGAATTTCCGGAGAGATGTATGCGTTGGGGAGTTGGCGGACAATTATCTTCCTTTTTATCATGATTTGTTGAAGAAATGTAGCATCATGAATCACAGATTTTAATCAAAATTCCATCTGTTCGGAATAGGAGAAACGTACATTGTTCCAGAAAATTCGATCAAAACTGCTGGAGCATCGATACATCTCACAGGTAAGTAGAGTAAATTCTGTGATTCTTCCACTATCTTCATGTATGAAGTGTTGAATCCTGGGCCCACTGTGATAAACCGATGTCCGATGACTCCTTCCATTTCGTCGTTCCCGTGTCGCCATTTTAAGATGGACTTGATGCGAAGGAATTGCGTCTCATTACAGTCCTGAGATGGAGTGATATGAACAACTGAATTATCGCATTTAACAACTCTTTCACTTGGTGGTTGGTATACAACTCCATCAATGACAATTTTTTTTATAGCGAGGGATTGGCATTCCTTCGGCGACTCCGCCATATCCACCTTCATTGAGCGCCGCAATCTCTTCCTAGTCGAGTACTCCTGGTTCACCCTTGAAGTAGTGAAGAAATCTACCTGTTGCGTTATTTGGCACAGTAACCCAGCGTGCTTTGTAAAGCAGTTCTCTTAGCAAATTCAGTACGGCCGGGGATAATTCCCAATCAAGGCATTTCTCGACCATTTGAGCCAATAAAATACGGCAAGCAATTTGCATCGCGCGGTCTGTAGGACTCGTCAGATAGTTTTTAATCTGTCGATTCAATGACTCAAACCAGAAGCCTGATGCTACCCATAATGGACCGAATTCCCGAACGCAACGAACTATGTGTTTCAGGAGGTGAAGATTATACGTTTGTAGACGATCTGGGAAATTTCTTGCAGAGTCCCGGCGAAAACGATCAATATTTTGCTCGGCATTATTCAACTCTTCGGCAAGAATGGAATCCTTATTTATAACATATGTTGCGTCGGCGAAGAGTGCAAAATGCTCGATCTGATCAGGGGTCATGTAATCAGAAGCGCATGGTAACCAATAATACCAATCCAAATTTCTGTATTCAGCACCTTTATATTTCTTAAAGTTTTCTAGATGTCGCGGTTGTCTTGTTAGTTTTGTAGGTGGTTTCACTTTCTGAATGCGGTCGTTTATTATTTTGATGTTTCTTGGAGGTATATAATCCTCTATTTCTGGATTCGTAAGAATTCCATATAACCTCGTAAAATTTCTCTCCCAAAGACAATGTAACTCTTCCACCAATTGACATTTTCGAAGGTCGAGTCCAGGAACGATGCTCAAAACCGACAGACAGCGAACGCCATTTACAGGTTTTTCGTTCTGCCAGGCCAAAATGGCATCTTGCCTGATATCTGCATCCGTACGGTCTGCTGCCAAATTTTCGGGATTGTCAGGATCGTCATAATATCGGTATATTTGATATTGATTCCTCTCACCAACATTCTCTGTTCGCGCGTAACAAAAAGTACACCCCCAATTTGCATTAAGACGCATCATACCCAGGATTAAGTATCTAGCTTCTGAATTAGCCGAAATAATAAGAGGAATAAACCGACTCCTCACCTCCTCTGCGCCTTCGTCAGGACACCATTGGCGCAATTGCGTTGCAAAGGGCGTCAAAAAATTTTCCATCTGCGGTTTCCGAGGACCAACATACAAAGCAGCCAGTAACGAATTACGCTGTCGAGCTCGGGGGGACAATTCAAGGAGTTGCACAAACACTGGCCAGATAATTATGGGTGACGAGGTCACGGGGTCTACTCCGTCTGTCCATATTGCAAAAGAATAATTATTACTATTTCTGCATAAAAATCTACCATCTGCCGAAATTGTGAAAATTGAGAAAAAAAACAATGGAGCACAATGGAAACGTCCCTCATTTATAAAATCCCCCCCCCCTAATTTCATTAAGGGAAAAAAACAATGGGGCAAAGTGTGTACGTTGCAAGTTTACTAAATTCCCCGGCCCCACTTTTATTCATTAAGAAAAAAAACAATGGGGCAAAATGGGTACGTTGCTAATTTACAAAATCCCCCTCCCTCCACTTTTATTAACGGTAATGAATTTGCAAAATGCAATACATGCATTTTCCACTTTCAATTTCTCCCGCCACTGCCGTCGACTTGACCGACCTAGGCGGGAAGTCGATACTGTCGCCACCTCGCGGCATTTTCCCTATAAGCCTATATAGCCATTCAACACACCAACAATATATTTTTCTTTAATTAATGAGTAACAATGCAAATAACGGTGCAAATGTAAACAAATAATGAATCTATCAACTTTTACATTGTTTTTAGGTGTCATTTACCCGCTTTTAACCCCGAAAATGACTGTCCGGTTACTGCCCCGTAACAACCGGGCACTACGCGTAGGCTATTTATTCACCACGTACGTGATAGGATCTAAAATAAAAGAATCACTCAAATAGGAATATGATGGCTTCCATACTTTCAAGAATTGTTGAATGCAATCGAAACATCCAATTTCTGGACGACTGGGCCATATTTTTTCATTTATTAAATGTCGATCAACAGAAAAAATAATTGATCACATGATTATACACGAGTAGTATTATTGAAAAATGAAATAATCAGTGCAATTTTCATTTTTTTAAAGGATAATCGATATTTTCTCATAAAATCATTAATCTCTGCTTCAATTTCTGGATAACTAGAACTAGTCCGTACGCCAGGGGCAGTTCTGTGTCCATTGAAAGGTCCATTAGGTTTTATTGCTGGAATCTATGTTTGCGAGGGTGCTGATTACGAATCTGATAACCATTTTTGCGAAAACAGCTGCCGTCTATTTGTTTGTAACAATCTAATTGTTTAAAGCGTGTTTTCGCAAAAACGGTCAGAGATATGAAAAAATGTTTCCAATGAAAAATGTTCCCTATGCCAAAATAAACATTTTATGTCATATGACTTTCTCTCCTATTGCAGTTAAGGAGTTATTCCGGTTAGAAGAGATATGGACGGCGCGTTAGCAGTCACGTACGGCGGGAGCGCGCCCACGAGAGAATTGTGGAAAGTTAATTGAAGATAGAGAAAAATGTTTCAGATAAAAAATATCCATCATAACAAAATACATCGATTCAGTTTTGTAACTCTTTTCTCTATCTCCAGTAGTTTATGAGATCTTGACGTTTTTCCATACGACGATGGGGCAACTTAATCTCCCGTTGGACAATCAACCTTGATTATCTCGTTAACTATTACCAATACAGAAAAATGTTAAAAAACTCCATAGATGTATCTTGAGATAACGAACATTTTTTATCTGAAGCTTTTCTCTCTATCAATACTCATTCCGTGGAGCATAAAAATATCTCGTTCAGGTGTGTAGGGCTGACACTGTATAAATGACATTTGATGCTTTACGATTTTGGCAGTACCATCACGGCAAAGCCTGCATGGTTTCAGAATTACCTCCTACGAGTGCAACAATGCATTAATACCATATTTTACGTGCCCTTTATCAAACGTATACCAGAACTAGATCTGTGCGCCCGCTTTCACGCGCGCTTATCTTTTTGTTGTAAAAATGAAGAAATGGAATTTATTAAACTTCATATACTCATATACTTATCTTTTCGTTGTGAAAATGAAGAAATGGAATTTATTAAACTTCATATAGTCATAGATGTTTTATAAATATTGATAATGACTTAAAGAGAATTAAGAGAATGAAGAGTGAAGCATCAATGAATAATTTTCAATCTTCGATTAAATATTTTTTTTACTTTTTAAAATACTCTGATTAAAATCTGTAATTCTTCGGAAAATTTCACAGTTTTCCAGATAACCGTAGATCACAGATTTTTCTCGAATTATATGGGAAACCGAAGAATTTTCGTGAATTTTCTAGAGTTTAGAATTTACGTATGAAAATCTGAGAAGCAAGAATTGATCATTTAAGTGTGTGATAAATATGAAAAAATTAAAATTTGGGAAGTGAAGAATAATTTGTGAGTTAAAAAAATTTAGAAATACTATGTTTTTTTTTCTCATGATCAACAATTAGGCAATTTAGATATGTTTTTTGATATAAAGATCAACTTCACACATGAAAAAATGAAAAATATGACGCAGAACAAATTTTTGGCATTTGAAGAATTTGAAAATACCGGGGATTTTTTTCAGCGCCTACTTCACGTGACTTATTAACCAACCAGAATTGAGGATTAGCGGTCAGGCAGGTTCGAGATATTTCGATATAAAACAACTTCACATTTCTTTTATCTTTAGTAAATAGGAAGGATTAGTCTTCTCAATGAATGTAGTCGCATGATATTAGAAGAAGATAGAATTGGATATCAGTTCAAAGATGACGACCTAAACCCTAGGAGCATTTCAATACTCATTCCGCCTCTTCGGACCATTTTGTACCAAATTACACATGTACAAGTTATACACGTACAAATTGGATTTGCTTTTCACATAAAGTGCCATGTTGTTCTTTTTGTACATGCCAGGTAAAAAAAAATGCAAGAACCGATGGAAATAAAATTTCAATCCTGTATCCAACGGTTTCTATTATTTTCCTCTATTAAACATTTTAATTTTTAATTTAAAATTGACTTTACTTCGCAGGCGAGAGAGACAGAGAGAAAAGCTTTAGATAAAAAATGTTCGTTATCTCACGATGCATCTATTGAGTTTTTTAACATTTTTTTCCATTGGCAAAAGTTGACGAGATAATCAAGGCTGATTGTCCAACGGGAGACTAAGTTGCCCCATCGTCGTATGGAAAAACGTCAATATCTCATAAACTACTGGAGATAGAGAAAAGAGTTACATCACTGAATCGATGTATTTTGTCATGGTGGATATTTTTTATCTGAAATATTTTTCCCTATCTTCAACTAATTTTCCACAATTCTCTCGTGAGCGCGCTCCCGCCGTACGTGACCGCTAACGCGCCGCCCGTATCTCTTCTAACCGCGATAACTCCTTAACTACAATAGTTAATAGAGAAAGTCATAAGACATAAAATGTTTATTTTGGCATAAGGAATATTTTTCATTGGAAACCATTTTTTCATATCTCTGACCGCTTTTGCGAAAACACGTTGTAAACAATTGAATTGTTATAAACAAATAGACGGCACCTATTTTCGCAACAATGGTTATCAGATTCGTAATCAGCACCCTCGAAAACATAGATTTCAGCAATAAAACCTAATGGACCTTTCAATGGACACAGGAATGCCCCTGGCGTATGGCCTAAACAGGGCGTGCGCTTCGCGCGCGTATTGTTTTCCGTGGGTGCCAGAATAGTACAACTTTACCGTTTCTCACTTTCATCAATTTTCATCTCAATAATAATGCAGAAAAAATGAATGGTTTCAACAAAGTTTTTCACACCCTAGGGAGCAAATAGCCACCTAACAGCCACCTAACAGCCACCTAACAGCCACCTAATTAGGTGGCTGTTAGGTGGCTGTTAGGTGGCTACTTGTTTTGGTGTGAAAAGGGGTAAGTGATACCTGCAACGATTATGGATGTAAATCTATGAATTATTAAGCAATTTTAGTAGCTTTAATGACATTAATCCCATTAATTAAGGAGAATAACAGTTTGCGTTTTGAAAGGAAAAATAAATCAGTAGGGGGAACGCCGCCGGATGGCGGCAGTGTCGACTTCTTGCCCAGGCCGATAAAGTCGGCAGCAGTGGCGGGAGAAAATTGATTATCCAATAGGTTCATATTGGCATTTTTTTAAATTAGTTTAATTCTGTACTGACCCAATTGCCCTACGTGAACAATGTTATCGCAAATAGATATGTAGGAGGAGAATGCTGCGGGTCAAATAGGGGCGAAGAGGGGCATCAAATAATTAGATAAATAAAATAATGGAATTTAAAAATTTTGAACTTTGTGAGAAGTGCGGGGAAGGGTATGTATACGGAGGGTTGAGTTTTTCACCCGTTGATGGGGGGGGGGAGAATTTATATGAACATTATATATATTTTAAATTATGTTGAAAAAACAATTGAAAATAATGTTCTAAACAACTATCTGCTTATGCATTGATTTTCGAATTAAAAAATTAATTAATTCAATAAGTAAATTAATTTATTCACACGC